>NW_027362237.1:0-119281 GCF_039654945.1 Dendrobates tinctorius
GATTCCGTATGGAGAAATATATGGGCCTCATTACTCTGTATAGCGCACTAACCACTGGCCATAATACTGTATGGAGTTATATACTGTCCGTTTTTGGAGGTATTGGAGAATTTAAAATGGATATCAGTCATGAGATGTAAGAAGTGAAGTATTTTTCATTGTACTATACTGCTATTTCTCTGCCGTATCGGAGCATCATGAGTTGTGGTATGTGTTAAAGGGGCGCTCTTTGGCCCTGGGCCCACGAAAACCTGGATCCAGCCCCCCCCCCACAACTGTAGCCAAATAACCCCCATTTTTCAGTGCGTAACTAGTATTATGAAGTTAATTAAGGTTGACAAGCTTCAGTAACAAGAATTTATGCTTTTGGCATTCAAATGGGCACTGTTGGTGTGTTTCCTGTCCTCCTCTCACTGCCGACTTTAATTCTCCATTGACTTACATTGGGTTTCGGGACGACCCCGACTTTTCCCTATAGTCTTTTCCATATAGTCGGCCGATTTTGCTCGACCCGACTTTTGGAAAAGTCAGGTTTCATGAAACGAAACTCGACCCTAAAAAAGCAAAAGTCGCTCAACACTAGTTATCACCATAAACACCAACTGCGCCTGCCGCACAAGATCCTATGCTCAAACTAAGTCCGGTCACATGACTCCCTTCAGCCAATAAGAATACAGTCAGTAGTCACATGGTCCATACCGGATAGGTCCTATTCCCAAATATGTGCTCAAACCAGATCCGGCCACGTGACTCCCTTCAGCCAATAAGAGTGCGTTAAATAGTCATATGGTCCACACCGAATAGGTCCTATTCCCATACATATTCAAAACAGCTCATTGCGCCTGCGTGTTTTTAATCTAAGCAGGCCCATCAAGCGTATATATTAATGACAGGAAGAGTATTCCAATGCGCACTGAAAACAGCCCATTGCGCCCATATACTCCAAAATCCCACATTGGTCTAACACAGGCATAATCGGCGCATGCTTGAGATTCATTGAGATACGTCAGCCAATGGGAGAAATACCAAGCGGTCATGTGGTCCATACGCAGCCAGGTACGGAACTGTCCCAGTTGTCATGGAAACACCATTGACACGCAGAACATTCCTCAGGACAACTCAAAATCCAGGCATGAGCACCGCCTCAATCAGCAGCCTGATTCCTATGGATAAAAATATTTCTAAAAGAGAGTATATGACACATCTCTTAAATGGACATGTTAATAGATGACATCATAAAATGCTTCTAACAGTTTGATCTTCATGGGGCACCAAAGCAGATTCCATATAATCCAATACAGTAGGTAATATATTAAATATGTTATAACCAACCCTATTAATTTACATCAAAATCTGGCCCCATGCCATGGGCTTTTCCAATAGAAAAGAGCAAGATGACCAAAATTCCTATGTGACCTACCCCAAAAATGGACCACAGGCGCACCAGATGCAAAAGGATGAAAATAAACCCACTAATTCCCCAATTGCCATATGTGATACCCATGTTGCCATGGGACAAAAATAACACATTATCAGCCCTAATCCATATGAAAAATTCACCAATAATTTAAATATATATTATTATTGTCAATACAACTTAAAAGCAGATATAATGTATTATATTGTTATCACAATCCAGATTTCAAACAATTAGTTGAACTTGTCCTTCAAACATCACTAGAAGTCGGCCCCCAGAAAAGGGTTTCTCCTTTAGGGCAATTCTTGATCCTTGAGTAAACCAGGGGATCCTCTCTTGGCGGCCACTAATGGAAAGAATCAGTGTATGTACTCAGAGCAGAATACTGTAAAAAATTAAAAAATATGTTAAAATCATGAAAGAACAAACCCCCTTACCTACTACCAACTTCATTGCTAATATTCGAAGAAAAGCATTAAACCCAAAACTTTCATTAAGGCCCTGAGGTGTTAATGTCCCTAGCCTGAAAATCCACTGGCATTCTCTCTTTGCAAGCCTATTTTGTAGATCTCCTCCTCTGGGCCCCAACTCTGCTAGATCAATGCCCTTGATGGTTAACAGATTGGAATTACAGCTATGGTATTTCCTGAAGTGCCTAGGTAAGGTTTTCAAGGAGGTCTCATCTTTAGTTACCTTTGCCTTATCGATATCTAAACAATGCTCACGCACCCTCACCTTAAGCTCCCGCGTGGTCATGCCTATATAGACTTTACCGCAAGGGCACTCTGCGTGATAAATCACACCTCTTGAGGAGCAAGTGATGTGAGTCCTAATGTTAAGCCTCCTAGACCTATCAAAATTAAAAAAGAAAGAAGCCCTTTTCATGTTAGCACATCCTTTGCACAACCCACACGGAAAAAAGCCCTCCCTTCGTGACTTCTCCCTACCTTTATGATCATAGGTACTGTGAACCAAGATATCACGTAAGTTTGGAGCCCTCTTGGCTACAAAAGATGGAGAGGAAGGCAGACATTTTTTGAGAACTGGGTCTGTAAAAAGGATCCTCCAATGTTTTACCACACTCCGCTTTAACTCATCCCATCTGCTATTGAAATTCGTAATGAATCTAACCTGGGATTCCGCCTTTTCTTGAGTTGCAACAGGTAAGTTCTTATGCAAAAGATGATCCCTTGGTGTATCTCTAGCCCTCCTATATCCTCTATGGATCACTCTTCGACCATAACCCCGGTCCTGGAAACGTTCCTTTAAAATCTTTGCCTGTTCCTCAAATTGGGATTCTTCTGAGCAAATACGCCTAGCTCGTAAAAACTGACTGATATGAATGCCTGAAATCGTTGATCGAGGATGGGCCGATGAAGCGTGTAACACCGAATTAACAGATGTGGGTTTTCTGTAGATGGTGGTGGAGAGACGTCCATTCGGTAGAGCTGCAATTGACAAATCAAGAAAGTCGATCTTACGCCCGTGTTTATATGTCAATCTGATGTTTTGATTGTTGGTATTTAACCTTTTCATAAAGAGTTCCAACTCATCCACCGGACCCTCCCAAATGAAGAGGATGTCGTCGATGTAGCGGATCCAATTATGGACTCGATCTACACCAACGACACCCTCCTCCTGGAAGACGGACCACTCCCAGGCACCCATGAAAAGGTTAGCATACGAGGGGGCATATGAGGCCCCCATTGCTGTGCCCCTCTGTTGTAAAAAGATTTTTCCATCAAAGGTGAAAACGTTGTGAGTCAGGATGAATTTCAATAGGGCGATAATAAATCATACAGTCTCCCCATCAATATTACTTTTCCCCAAGTATTTCTCAAGAGCCCTCAGACCTTTGACATGTTCAATGGAGGAATATAAAGCCTCTACGTCCGCCGTAACCAAAAGCATCTCGTTAGACAACTGTACATCCTCCAGATATCCAAAGTTGCCATTGCCTCCTTAATAAAGGAAGGCAATTGATTGACAAAGGGCTTTAGAAAATATTCCACGATGTCACAAATAATTTCACATAAACCCTCATTTGCCGAAATTATAGGCCTGCCTGGAGGATCCAGGGGGTCCTTATGGACCTTTGGAATCAGATAGAAAGAAGCCAATCTGGGTGACAGTTTTTCATAAATTTCCAGAAGCTTTTTAGGGATAACGTTGTCCTCATAAGCCTTCCTAAGAATGTCAATTAATTCCCCCTTAAACTTAATTAGGGGATTGAAGACAAGTTGTTTGTACTCAATGGTGTTATTGAGTAATTTATATGCCTGGACCTCATACATTGTATGCGGTCAAACCACCACATTACCCCCTTTATCTGCCATTCTGAAGACAACATCATCCCATTGTTTCAATTGTTGTAATGCCTCCTTCTCAGCCCTGGTCAAATTACCAAAAGACCCATTTTTTGACCTCTTCATCTCCTCAATATCCAAAGATACCATCTTTATAAAGGTATCAACTGCTGGTACCATAGTAAGAGAGGGAAATTTTTTGGATTTATTGTATCTCCTTAAAGGTAGACTCATACTACCAGCAGCAGCAGCAGTGAAGCATTACCCTTATGTAAATCATATAAAAAAGAAGCCAGTAATTTTGCCTATATACAAATTGCCCTGTCAGAATATCCCTGGTTATACCATAATAGTGCAATTAAGGCAGGACATAATGGATGAATAATGAAGCGAATGTAAAATGGCAGCTACTCATGATGTATCATACCTCCAAAAAGGCCATAGCACCCCTGATGCGCGTTTCGCGTGATGCTTCTTCCAAGGGAGCATGCATAGATTTGCCTCCTAAGTGCATGTATTTATAGGGCATGTTCTCATTGGTGACAGCGGTATGTTAGCGGCGCTTCTGCTCACGTGACTCTCCTGACATCAGCGCGGGTCTGCGTCATGTGACAACCGGCCCCTTTCCCCTGCCCGAAGCGTCAGAGCAGAGGAGGAGACTGTGACGTCCATAGAGACGCGATGTCACAGTGATGCCTGTTGGCAAGATGTGGGCGGAAACGCTCCCTGCACAATTACACTGCTATGGCGATCGTTATATTGCAGGGAATGGGCGGGAGGCTCCTGATATTAAGCATATATATATAGAAATATAAAAATACATTATGCTGGCAAGGCAACATGAAAAAAATCTTCATCTAAATAGAGGGAAGCTATCCCTGTGCATACGGAACATATATAAACAATTAATATATTGTACCAAAAAGTGAAAGATATTCAACTACATAAATAGTGTACACACAATTAGGTGAATAACATAATTCACCAAAAGTAAAAAAAAAAAAAAAGCATACTGCAATAAAGTGCAAAGCAGTTAAAAAAGCACAATAAAAATAGAAAAATCAAAAAGTAAAAAATAGAAAAATAAATAGAAAAAAAAAATAACATATATATGAAGGAGACAAAAAGTGAAAATACATAATATAAATATGTGTAAAAAGTGACAATATATAATAAACTAAAGGACTAATGTGTCTCTCAAAATTACACATATATAAGTGCAGAAAAAATGAAGGTACATATTAATTTATAAATAATTATACGAGCTTCCATCTGTTCTCTCTCTATTTCATTCTTGAAGGAATATAAAGGACTTCTGGAAAAGGCCCATCCACCGTCAGCCACAGCTTTACTCCATGTCACATGCCGAAGGTACATATGAATACTACAAATAACAAAATAAAAAAAGTGTTAAAAAACTAAAAACATATATACAAAAAGGAGACATTCTACTGAAAAGGGGCATAACTTAATGTCTCATTGAGTCTTAAATAGAGTTGAGCGAAACGGGACCGTCAAATTCAAAAGTCGGCGACTTTCGCTGAAGTCGAGTTTCATGAAACGAAACCCGACCATAGCGCGAGGTCGGCCACGAGGTTGGCGACCCGAGCGCCAAAGTCACGTTTTCAAATGATGCCTCCAGTGCCCTTTTTCAGCCAATGATGGAGGACGCACACTGTGGGCAACGCGATGACATAGGCATCGGTCACCACCATCTTCGAGAAGGGCATGCAAGTGATTGGCTGGCTTTGTGTGGCGTCACGGGCTATAAAAGGGCGTGAACGCCGACCGCCATCTTACTTCTGCCGATCTTAGCATTAGGGAGAGGTTGCTGCTGCTGATTCAGAATAAGGGAGAGCATTACGCCCCTGCGAACCAAAAAACTGCTTCTGCTGTTAGCGATTTCCACTGTACAACACAACAGTTTGTGTGCAGTGACAGGGGAGGATACATTTTTGTGCATCAGCTCTGTTGGTTATTAGGCTGCCATATAAGGCTCCCTGATAGCTGCATTGCTGTTTGCACACTGCTGTGCAAACTGCTTTTTTAAAAGCAAAAATACCTTTCTTCCTCTTTTCTGCACAGTTACCAAGCGTTCATTTTTCCACCCTTTTGTGTGCAGCAGTCCTGCTTATTTGGCTGCCTGCGTCCATACTTGGACTGAGAGCATCATTGTCAGCCTCCTAAAATTTCTAGTGAGAACTAAATTCTCACCAATACTATATACACCCTCCACCTTGTCATACACCATCCAATTTCAGCCTGTTACATTGAGGTGTAATCTCTACTGGGCCTGAGACAATAGTTCAGCGTCCTCAAATCTCTAGTGAGATTCAAATTCTCACCCTCCACCTTGTCATACACCATCCAATTTCAGCCTGTTACATTGAGGTGTAATCTCTACTGGGCCTGAGACAATAGTTCAGCGTCCTCAAATCTCTAGTGAGATTCAAATTCTCACCAATACTATATACACCCTCCACCTTGTCATACACCATCCAATTTCAGCCTGTTACATTGAGGTGTAATCTCTACTGGGCCTGGGACAATAGTTCAGCGTCCTCAAATCTCTAGTGAGATTCAAATTCTCACCAATACTACATACACCATCCAATTTCAACCTGTTACATTGAGGTGTAATCTCTACTGGGCCTGAGACAATAGTTCTGCATCCTCAAATCTCTAGTGAGATTCAAATTCTCACCAATACTATATACACCTTCTACCTTGTTTTAGAGTACCATATAGCTGGTGGTATTTTGGGTACATTTTCACAAAAATGAGGAAGTACGGTGGAAGAGGCCATGGAAGTGGGCGGGGGTTGCCAGCTCATCCTGATGGTGGTGGTGTTGGTGGTGCATCTGTTGGTAGTGGCAAAAGCACAATAGCACCTAAGGCAGGAGGTGTTGAGCCTGCGTCATCGTCTGGCTCCACAAGGCCTCGAAGGATCCCTTTTCTGGGAGTAGGTAAACCGCTTTTAAAGCCGGAGCTTCAGGAACAAGTTTTGGCTTACATTGCTCCAGCTCTCTCGCCTCCTCTTCTGAAGTTTCAAAAAATAAAAGCACTGAGTCGTCAGTGGAGGCTCCTGGTCAGGAACAACACCTTTCCTTGTATCCTTCACCTCTACCAAAAGTGAAGGATGCGGCAGGCCACACTACAGATTACTCCATGGAGCTCTTTTCACATACCATGCCTGGGTTATCAAGTCAAATCGTGAATTCCCCAGTCCAAGATGAATCTGCCATGGAGTGCACTGATGCACAGCCACTGCTAGATTTTTCTGCTGGTACATTCACTCAGAGCACTACATTGTCCTCGCAGTGTACTGAGAATCAGACCTAGGGATGGGCGAATCTACTCGTTATGACTCGTTACTCTGCGAGTAGTAGGGGACTCGCAGGAGTTGGTACTCTGCGAGTTTCCAAGCGATTACTCGCACAGTAACGAGTCCAATGCAAATCAATGGCAATCCTAGTTTTTTCAGAGTTTAATACAAGCAATCCTAGTTTCTTAGCGATTTTGTGTCCCGCTGTCAGCAGCGAGCCTTAGCGAGTCTAGGACTCCTATATACTGTATTCGGGACTCGCAGAATACAGAATATGTTAATTTTCAGAGACAGCCTAGTTTGTTAGGTGAGAAAACTGTGAAGAGCACTACTATGATTGGCTGCTGTCCATCGTGATGCCTATGTCATGTATCACAGGCAAGGCTGTATATAAACCCTGCCCCCGCCATTTTGGGCACATTCCTGTGACGATCTGAGCTAGTGCAGGGCGAGTTGGAGACATAGAGCAGATCTAGGGACTGTTAGTCAGTGTAGGACCTCAAGATTCCTCACATATAACACAAAAGTTCTTTTCAGAACTACCAGGACGGAGGAGTACTGTAGAGGACTGTAGGCAGGGAGAAAGGCAGGAGCAGCCTTACAGTGCATACAGCACCATCCTCAGAGCTTAGCTTACTCACTCAGCTTCCATCAGAGCTGAAATCAGAAGCATAGCTGAGCAAATTTTCTTTTTTTTTTCCACCAGATTTTATTGGGGTCATATTTACCCCTGCAGCGTTATTGCAGACCAGTGCGTTGCTGCTATCTATCCCACCAGCTAATAGCACTCACGCTGCCTGCTTGTGTGCACTAAACAATTTTTTCAGGGAGAGTGCGTTGCTTCTCTGCTAAGTTACAGCACGCACTTCACCCCAGAGCGGTGACGCAGACAGCACCACAGTCCACCTAGGTGACTGTGTTTGCGCACTAAACAATTTTTTCAGGGAGAGTGCAGGGCTTCTCTGCTACCAGCTAATAGCACGCACGTTACCTTCCTGCTGTGCCAATACGCATCACTAGCCTTGATTGTCCTCCTATTACAGTCCCCTGTAGTTATCCCCTTTGCACTGTGCATCCCCTGAGACTACAGCACGGGTCGCATCACATCCCCCAGTGAAGCAGACCCCGGCCAGGTGCTGGGTACCACGGTTTCAGTGTGTCACAGACGCTAATGGTGACACAAGAAATCTCACTCTCTCCTAATCCAAAAAAGGGTACAGTAAAAGAAAATAGAAGAAATGACATCACATAGCTCTTACCCATGTTTGCCTGCCCATCTTCTCCAGCGTGATCAAATGACGGGAACATACTTCTGGCGATGGACCTCCAAGCCATATTTCGCTGTCTTTCATCACCATAGCCAGGGTGGGTGGGCTGCCACAGCTGGGGCCACTCTTCAACCAGGCCGATCAGCCTCTCTGTATCACGTCTGCTACACATCTTTGGTGGGCCTGTGTGTGCAGATCTGATCGCCCTGTGTGTGCAGATCAGATCGCCCTGTGTGTGCAGATCAGATCTGCCTGTGTGTGCAGAATATCAGATCAGCCTGTGCAGTAAATCGGTTAGCACAGGCGACTTCCTGTTTAGCTTCTAGCGTGATGTAGAAACGATTTTCTGTGCTTTAGGGATGAATTCTAAATCGCTAAGCTAGGGGCCACTTGCGAGAGTAAAGAGTAAAAAAAATGGCAGCACAGGAATCGCTGCAATACTCGCATCCCCATTCATTAACATTGGACTCGCTAGACTTGAAACGAATAGCGAGTTTCCGAGTCGGACTCGTTAGAGTCTAGCGATTCCGAGTATTTCAGGATTCGCCCATCCCTAATCAGACCCTGATGAAACTCAGGGGCCCCTTCCCTGACACAGAGGAAGGTGCACAAGAAATTGATGAGGAGGTGATGGATGACCCAGTTGTTGACCCAGATTGGCATCGATTGGGGGAAGAGGGTGCCGCTGCCAATAGCTCAGAAGAGGAGGAGGAGGATCCGCAGCAGGCAACGACATCGCAACAGCTGTTATCTGGCAGGACCGTAGCAGTCCAAAAACGTGTTACAAAAACCAAAAGGGTTGCAGGACAGCTTGGCCAGATGGTCAAACAAGCACAGCATACAAGGCCTCAAAATGTCTTCCATAGTAGGAAGAGTGCAGTGTGGCACTTTTTTGAACAAAATCCTAATGATCAGGCCAAAGTTATCTGTAAGAAGTGCACAAAGACCTTTAGCCGAGGGAAAAATCTGAGAAATTTGAATACCAGTTGCATGCTTAGACATTTAACCACCATGCACTTGCAAGGACTACCAAACCTCACGTACCACATGTGCACCGGCTCCGAATGAAGGTAGTCAGCAACGCTACATCACTTCCCCCACTGTAAGCCCACCGGTTAGCACACCACCAGCAGCAAATGTCGAGGTGTTGTCGCAAGGGCAAATCAGTCATGGAATCACAGTGTTATTACTACGAAAGACTGAACCTAGGCCATCAGCAACACCACCAACACCATCACCATCACCAACCCTCTCTCAGTCCACCATGTCCACCGCTAGTTCCACCATATGCAGCTCTCAAGTCCAGCTCACCCTATCAGAGACTCTGAGTAGGACAAGAAAGTACTCATCCTCTCATCCGCGTACACTGGCTTTGAACTCCCACATTGCCAAACTAATCTCGTTAGAGATGATGCCCTACCGGTTGGTTGAAAGCAAAGCTTTCCGTGAGCTAATGGCCTACGCAGTACCACAAAATGACCTACCCAGTTGGCACTTCTTTTTGCGAAAAGCCATCCCAGCCCTCCACGTGCATGTGAAAGACCGCTGTTATGAATGAGTCACCGTAGGAGGCAAAAACAGAAATACTAGCTAAGTCCAGAAAACCAGAGAAGTTGGCAGCTATCGGATTGCAGACCCCTGAACCTATCAACAACAACTAGCAGTAGCCGTGGGGGGTTCCTATGATGCCCTAGACCCCTCGATCACAGCCGGAGAACTACATAGCCTAAAGACAGAAAGGGAAATCTAAACTGCCCCAGAACAGACCCCAAAGAAATAGGCAGCCGCCAACATATAATGACGGTGAAGCAAGAAGAAAAAACACTCACACAGATAGAAAGATAGGCTGAGCAAATGATGGGGCCCAAGCTAACTACATAGGACAGGATAGGAAAGCTGCTGTCTGCAATCCACCAAAAACCCTATCAAAACAAGGGCCAACAGGCTGATAGGGAAAAAGACCCTGAAGACGCTAGGCTTCAAAAAGACTATATCAGCACTCAGGTATTTTCTGAAGACAGAGCAAAAAGGAATTCAACTCACCCCAGCATGGAATGGCAGAAATTCAGAAAAACAAGGCAAAACAAAACAAAACACAAATGCAAAAAGCAGTGCAGAAAACTTAGCTTTTGAGGAGCAGGAATCAGACTGGTCTCCTAGAATCCCTCAGAGAGATCACCAGCAAGGCAGAAGGGCGTCGGCTGCCTTATATCCAGTCAGTATTTCCCGTCACCCAGTCATCATCATCATACCCAGGTGCTTGGTAATCAGCCTCACTACCTTCCATCACCAGAAGAGGGAGTTCATCAGACCTCAATGGTGAAGGGGAAAATTAACTCACAACAGACCGCATTGTCCAAGCACTCAAGCAATCAGTGGGTGGAAAGGTTCACCTCACAACAGATGCATGGTCCAGTAGGCTTGGCCAGGGCCGTTACGTGTCCATCACTGTGCACTGGGTTAATGTGGTGGATGCAGGGTCCACAGGGGACAGCGGCGGTGGGACAGTGCTGCCTAGCCCAAGGTATAGGAAACAGTTGGCTGTAGGCGTTCGACCCTCCTCCTCCAACTCCTCCAGAAGCGAAAGCTCGTCCACAGAGCGCAGTCGCACGAGCACTCCATCCGCAGCTGCCAGTGTTGCACACAAGGTGTCCCACTATCGAACAGTTAGTGGTAAGCGTCAGCAGGCTGTGTTGAAGATGATGTGTTTGGGCGACAACAGACACACCGCGGAGGTACTGGCTGACTACTTGCAGAGACAAACTGAGTCATGGCTGGGCAGTCTATATCTTGAGGCAGGCAAGGTAGTTAGTGATAACGGCCGGAATTTTGTGGCAGTCATAGCCCTTTCAAAACTCCTACACATACCTTGCCTGGCTCATACCTTGAACCTAGTGGTGCAGTGCTTCCTCAATAATTATCCAGAGTTAACAGCCCTGCTCCATAAGGTGCGAAGACTGTGCTCGCACATCCGCCGGTCGCCCCTACACTCCAGTCGTATGCAGAAGCTGCAGCGATTGCTCCACCTTCCCAAGCACTGCCTAATTATCGACGTTGCAACAAGGTGGAACTCCACCCTGCACATGGTCCAGAGGCTGTGGGCACAGAGGCAGGCTGTAATTCATTTCATTTTCAAGTACCGCTCACACGACTGGTAATACTGCATCGATTGAAAGTGACAGGAGACAGCTGTTGTCAACTATGGTAACAAACTACTTCTCCTCCCATATCGATGTTCTCCCTCACCGGTCATTCCCCTTTGACTATTGGGCCAGTAAACTTGACACCTGGCCTGAATTGGCACAATATGCCTTACAGGAGCTCGCTTGCCCTGCTGCTAGTGTGTTATCTGAAAGATTCTTCAGTGCTGTTGGATCAATCCTGACAGAAAAAAGGACCCGTCTGTCAACCCAAAATGTTGATGTTCTAACCTTCATTAAAATGAAGCATGCATGGGTTTCAAAGAATTTTATCCCACCCTCCCCTGCTAACACATAGGTTGCCAGAAAAATCGCTCGCTTTTGTCCTCCTCTTCCACGGACGTCTCCAATTACTCCATTTGCAGCTGCTGAATGTCCAACATCAGCATATGCCATTTTTTCCACCTCTCTAACTGAGCTGCCTCCCCCCTCAAGGCCGGGGTCACCACCTGGCGCACGCACCCGTGTGAGTGCCGTTGCCCTGGACAGGTGGGAGGGCCAACTCTTGGGCAACAGCACTGGCACAAGGTCCCTCATAGTAGAGTCAAGTGTCTCTGATGGTGAGGGTGCACACCTGCCATCAGACACACCAGCGTACTATGAGGGGCCGTCTGCCACTCTGCCAGTACGCCGCCCACGAGTGGGCCCCCCCTGATTGCTCAGGGCACCAGCACTTGCAATACGTACCTCACCCTGCTCCACCACTGTGTAGTCTGGCCTGTTGAATGCTTCACTGGGACTGCCAATACAAATTAGGTGAAATAATAGATGATGATTAAGACGTAGCTATGCCCTGTCCTGCTGGGCTCTATCTTCAGATGATCAATGACTTCCATTTGTTATGGACGTCGACTCACAATGAGATGTAGTGGTGGTTTATCATCAGCTTTCACGGTTTTCCATCTCACAGACGTGTGACATTCCTGCACACATTTTTAAATGTGTCCTCTCATGCCAATCCAACAGAATCGCCTACGGCTTGTGGCTTCTCTCTTTTGCACTCCAAAGTTACCTGACAGATCAAGATAGGCAGTGAGGACAATGTCTACATCTCTCCCTGTGATCACAATTTGATGGAGATGTGTTATGAATGAGTCACCGTAGGAGGCAGACACAAAAATAAAAGCTACGTCCAGAAAACCAGAGAAGTTGGCAACTATCAGATTGCAGACCCCTGAACCTATCAACACAACTAGCAGTAGCCGTGGGGGGTTCCTACGGTGCCCTAGACCCCTCGATCACAGCCGGAGAGCTAAATAGCCTAAAGACAGAAAAGGAAATCTAAACTGCCCCAGAGCAGACCCCAAAGCAAAAGGCAGCCCCCAACATATAATGACGGTGAAGCAAGATGAAAAAACACTCACACAGACAGAAAGATAGGCTGAGCAAACGATGGGGCCCAAAACTAACTAAACAGTACAGGAAAGGAAGGTTGCTGTCTGCAATCTGCAAAAACCCTATCAAAGATATAAGCCAACAAGCTGATATGGAAAAAGACCCTGAAGCAGCTAGGCTTCAAAAGCTATATCAGCACTCAGGTACTTTCTGAAGACAGAGCTAAAGGAATTCAGCTCACCCCAGCAGGGAATGGCAGAAATCCAGAAAAACAAAGCAAAACAAAGGCAAAGCAAAAATGCAAAAGGCAGAGCAGAAATCTTAGCTTTAGATGAGCAGGAATTCAGACTGGTCTCCAAGGATCCCACAGAGAAATCACCCGCAGGGCAGAAGGGCATCGGCGGCCTTATATCCAGTCAGTAACTCCACTCAGCCAGTCATCATCATTAGGCTCAGATGTTTGATAATCAGGCTCACTACCTTTCTTTACCAGAAGAGGGAGTACATCGGGCCTCAGTAGTGAAGGGGAAAATGAACTCACAACAGTACCTCCCCCTTGAGGAGGGGTCACCGAACCCTCAACCACGCCACCAGGGCGATCAGGGTGAGCCCGATGAAAGGCACGCACCAATCTTTTGGCATGAATATCAGTGGCAGAGACCCAAGAATTATCCTCCTGACCATAACCCTTCCACTTAACCAAATACTGGAGTCTCCGTCTAGCCAGACGGGAATCCAGTATTTTCTCTACCTCATATTCCATGTTACCTTCGACCAATACAGGGTCTGGAGGTGCCACCCCCGGAACAACAGGTTCAACAAACCTCTTCAACAAAGACTTATGGAACACATTATGGATTTTAAAAGTGACAGGAAGAGCCAAACGAAAAGAGACCGGATTAATAATCTCCAATATCTTGTAAGGTCCAATAAATCTAGGCTTAAACTTAGGAGAAGCCACCTTCATAGCAATATTTTTTGATGATAACCACACCATATCACCAACCTTAAACTGGGGACCGATGGTCCTATATCGGTTGGAAAACCGCTGGGCCTTTTCCTGGGAGAGAGATAACTTATCCACCACTTGGTCCGAGATCTGGTGCATTCTCTCCACCACAGTGTCAACACCTGGGCAGGCAGAGGGCTCCACCTGCCCTGAAGAAAATCGAGGATGAAACCCAAAGTTACAAAAAAAAGGTGACATCAAAGTGGCAGAACTAGCTCTATTATTTAAAGCAAATTCGGCCAAGGGCAAAAATGAAACCCAATCATCCTGATCAGCGGAAATAAAACATCTCAAATATGACTCCAAGGTCTGGTTTGTTCTCTCTGTCTGCCCATTGGTCTGAGGGTGAAAAGCAGAGGAGAAGGACAACTGAATTCCCAGCTTGGAACAGAAAGTTCTCCAAAATCTAGACACAAACTGAACTCCTCTGTCAGATACAATGTTCTCAGGAATCCCGTGCAAGCGAACCACCTGTTGCAAAAACAGGGGCACCAACTCAGAGGAAGACGGCAACTTAGGGAGTGGTACAAGATGAACCATCTTAGAGAACCTATCACAAATCACCCAAATAGCAGTCATCCTTTGAGAGACAGGCATATCAGAGATGAAATCCATTGAAATATGGGTCCATGGCCTCTTGGGGACAGGCAAAGGCATCAACAACCCACTAGAGCGAGAACACGATTTAGATTGGGAGCAAGTCCCACAGGACTGCACAAAATTCCTGACATCACGAGACAAGGAGGGCCACCAAAAAGACCGACTCACCAGATCTCTAGTACCAAAAATACCTGGATGACCAGCCAAAGCAGAGCAATGAACTTCAGACATCACTCTCTTCTTCCACTGGTCAGGAACATACAACTTTCCACTGGGACAACGCTCAGGTTTGTCCTCCTGGAACTCCTCCAGAGCACGTCTCAAATCGGGCGAGATGGCAGAAAGAACTACCCCTTCGCCTAAGATGCTAGCAGGCTTGGTCACCACAGGAGAATCAGCAAAGAAGCTCCTAGAGAGGGCGTCTGCCTTGACATTCTTAGTTCCAGGAAGAAAAGAAACCACAAAGTCAAAACGTGTAAAAAATAAGGCCCACCTAGCCTGTCTAGGGTTCAAGCGCTTAGCCGACTCTAGGTAAATCAAATTCTTGTGGTCAGTGAGGACCACGACTTGATGTTTAGCTCCCTCCAACCAATGTCTCCACTCCTCAAATGCCCATTTCATGGCCAACAGTTCCCGATTCCCCACATCATAGTTACGTTCAGATGGAGAGAACTTTCGGGAAAAGAAGGCACAGGGATTCATTTTAGATTTTACAGGATCCTTTTGGGACAAAACAGCTCCTGCACCAATCTCAGAAGCATCCACCTCTACCTGAAACGGAAGTGAGACATCAGGTTGCCGCAAAACCGGGGCGGAGGTGAATCTTCGCTTCAGCTCCTGAAAGGAAGAAACAGCCTCCGGAGACCAATTTAACACATCAGCACCCTTCTTAGTCAAATCAGTCAATGGCTTGGCAATACTAGAAAATTTTGCTATAAATTTCCGATAAAAATTAGCAAAACCCAAAAACTTCTGGAGGGCCTTCAAAGAAGTGGGCTGAACCCAATCGTAAATGGCCTGTACCTTGGCCGGGTCCATTTCAATAGTTGACGGAGACAAAATAAATCCCAAAAAAGAAATCCTCTGTACTCCAAAAAGGCATTTAGATCCTTTGACATACAGGGAATTCTCCCTCAAGATCCGGAACACAGTCCGAATATGTTCCACATGAGAATCCCAATCCTTTGAGAAGATCAAAATATCATCCAGATAGATAATCAAAAATGTATCGACAAAATCTCGGAAAATATCGTTCATGAAGCGCTGGAAGACAGAAGGGGCATTAGTGAGCCCAAAAGGCATCACCAGGTATTCAAAATGTCCCTCCGGAGTATTAAACGCCGTCTTCCATTCATCCCCATGCTTAATGCGAATAAGATTATACGCCCCCCTGAGGTCAAGCTTGGTAAACCAGCAAGCACCTTTAACTCTAGAAAATAGATCCAAAATCAGGGGTAACGGATACTGATATTTAACAGTAATTTTGTTGAGGGCACGATAATCAATACAAGGTCTTAATGATCCATCCTTTTTGGCTACAAAAAAAAAAACGGCACCTAAGGGTGACGAGGATGGTCTAATGTGACCCTTCTCCAACGCCTCCTTAATATAGGATCGCATAGCCTCGTGCTCGGGTACAGATAAATTAAAGAGCCGACCCTTGGGAAATTTACACCCCGGGCTCAGTTCAATTGCACAGTCATAACTCCTATGAGGAGGCAAAGACGCAGACTCATTCTCACTAAATACATCATAAAAGTCCGCCAAATAATCAGGAACATCATGCGACTGAGGAGAGGTGGAAAACACCGGAGCCTCACTAAAGGCACACCGACAACCCCAACTCACCACAGACACAGATTTCCAATCCAAAACTGGATTATGAATTTGTAACCAGGGAAACCCCAGAACAATGGTATCATGCAGATTATGAAACACCAAAAATCTGCAATTTAGTTGATGGTCTGGGGCGACCCGCATTACCACCTGGCTCCAAAACTGAGGTTTATTTTTCGCCAAAGGAGTAGCATCAATCCCTCTCAAAGGGATAGGCGTCTGCAGAGGTGTCATCGGTAGTGTTGAGCTTTCCGATACCGCAAGTATCGGGTATCGGCCGATATTTGCCGTATCGGAATTCCGATACCGAGTACCGATACTTTTTTCGTATCGGATACCGGAATCGGAAGTCCAAAATGCAATGAGCCACTTTTGTGGCTCTGATTGGCTGCCGAAATGACGTCATCATGATGCGCTGTCTGTGCGCATCATGATGCGCCGTCAGTTCGGGCCTTCGGGGGGGCTGTGCCGACTGTCCGGGGGTCTGTGTGCCGGCCTGCCGGTGGTCTGTGCAGGCTCCGGGGGTCTGTGCCGGCCTGCCGGGGGCTGTGCCGGCCTGCCGGTGGTCTGTGCAGGCTCCGGGGGTCTGTGCCGGCCTGCCGGGTGGGCTGTGCCGGCCTGCCGGTGGTCTGTGCAGGCTCCGGGGGGCTGTGCGGCCTGCCGGGGGGCTGTGCCGGCCTGCCGGTGGTCTGTGCAGGCTCCGGTGGTCTGTACCGGCCTGCCGGGGGGCTGTGCCGGCCTGCCGGTGGTCTGTGCAGGCTCCGGGGGGCTGTGCCGGCCTGCCGGTGGTCTGTGCAGGCTCTTGGGGTCTGTGGAGGCATCGTCCGATGGGACTACAAGTCCCATCGGGCGATGCCTGCTACCATGACAGTGATTGACACATTAGTCAATGATGGGACAGTAGTAGTCCCATCATCCGGCTAATGTGTTGAATGTAAAAAAAAAAAAAAAAAAATTACATGCTACATACAACATGCATACTACATGCATACTACATATATACTACATGTAACATACATACTACATGCAACATGCATACTACATACATTCTACATACTACATGCATGCTACATACATGCTACATACTACATACATGCTACATACATACTACATACATAATACATATATACTACATGCATGCAACATACATACAACATGCATGCAACATGCATACTACATATATACTATATATACTACATGTAACATACATACTACATATATACTACATGCTACATACATGCTACATACTACATACATAATACATATATACTACATGCATGCAACATACATACAACATATATACTACATGCATACTACATATATACTATATATACAACATGTAACATACATACTACATATATACTACATGCAACATAGATACTACATACATGCTACATACATACTACATACATAATACATACATACTACATGCATGCAACATACATACAACATATATACTACATGCATGCAACATGCATACTACATATATACTATATATACTACATGTAACATACATACTATATATATACTACATGCTACATACATGCAACATACATACAACATGCATACTACATATATACTACATGTAACATACATACTACATGCAGCATGCATACTACATACATGCTACATACTACATACATGCTACATACTACATACATGCTACATACATACTACATACATAATACATATATACTACATGCATGCAACATACATACAACATGCATGCAACATGCATACTACATATATACTATATATACTACATGTAACATACATACTACATATATACTACATGCTACATACATGCTACATACATACAACATGCATACTACATATATACTACATGTAACATACATACTACATGCAACATGCATACTACATACATGCTACATACTACATGCATGCTACATACATGCTACATACTACATACATGCTACATACATACTACATATATACCACATGCATGCAACATGCATACTACTTATATACTGCATATATACTACATGCATGCAACATACATATATACTACATACAATACATACATATAGACATACAGTACATATAACATAGAGTACATACTCACCGTCACTTGTCACTTTGATCCCCGAAGCCATTGTCCCCTTGAGGAATAAATATCAAAATAAAAAAACACCAATATACTTACCCCGATCCGCAGAAGTCCACGAGGGTCCCACGTTCATCTTGCGTGGAGAACAGCAGCATCAGCTGATGCTACCGTTCTCTACCAGCTCCAGGAATACAATGACGGAAGGTAGGTATCCTTCCGCACTGTATTCCTCCACCACTTTAAAAAAAAAAGTCCCTAGTCTCACTTTATGCCATTGCTGCGTGGGAATTTACCACGCAGCAATGGCATAAAGTGAGACTAGGGACTTTTTTTTTTTTAAAGTGGTGGAGGAATACAGTGCGGAAGGATACCTACCTTCCGTCATTGTATTCCTGGAGCTGGTAGAGAACGGTAGCATCAGCTGATGCTGCTGTTCTCCACGCAAGATGGACGTGGGACCCTCGTGGACTTCTGCGGATCGGGGTAAGTATATTGGTGTTTTTTATTTTGATATTTATTCCTCAAGGGGACAATGGCTTCGGGGATCAAAGTGACAAGTGACGGTGAGTATGTACTCTATGTTATATGTACTGTATGTCTATATGTATGTATTGTATGTAGTATATATGTATTTTGCATGCATGTAGTATATATGCAGTATATATGTAGTATGCATGTTGCATGCATGTGGTATATATGTAGTATGTATGTAGCATGTATGTAGTATGTAGCATGTATGTAGTATGTATGTTGCATGTATGTAGCATGTAGTGTGTATGTATGTAGCATGTATGTAGCATGTATGTTGCATGTATGTAGCATGTAGTGTGTATGTTGCATGTATGTAGCATGTAGTATATATGTAGTATGTATGTTACATGTAGTATATATAGTATATATGTAGTATGCATGTTGCATGCATGTAGTATATATGTTGTATGTATGTTGCATGCATGTAGTATATATGTATTATGTATGTAGTATGTATGTAGCATGTATGTAGTGTGTATGTTGCATGTATGTAGCATGTAGTATATATGTAGTATGTATGTTACATGTAGTATATATAGTATATATGTAGTATGCATGTTGCATGCATGTAGTATATATGTTGTATGTATGTTGCATGCATGTAGTATATATGTATTATGTATGTAGCATGTATGTAGTATGTATGTTGCATGTATGTAGCATGTAGTATATATGTAGTAAGCATGTTACATGTAGTATATATGTAGTATGCATGTTGCATGCATGTAGTATAGATGCTGTATGTATGTTGCATGCATGTAGTATATATGTATTATGTATGTAGTATGTAGCATGTATGTAGTATGTAGCATGTATGTAGCATGTAGTATATGTGTAGTATGTATGTTACATGTAGTATATATAGTATATATGTAGTATGCATGTTGCATGCATGTAGTATATATGTTGTATGTATGTTGCATGCATGTAGTATATATGTATTATGTATGTAGTATGTATGTAGTATGTAGCATGTATGTAGCATGCATGTAGTATGTAGCATGTATGTAGTATGCATGTTGCATGTAGTATATATGTAGTATGTATGTTACATGTAGTATATATGTAGTATGCATGTTGTATGTATGTAGCATGTAAATTTTTTTTTTTTTTTTTTTTACATTCAACACATTAGCCGGATGATGGGACTACTACTGTCCCATCATTGGCTAATGTGTCAATCACTGTCTTGGTAGCAGGCATCGCCTGATGGGACTTGTAGTCCCATCGGACGATGCCTGCACAGACCCCCCCGGAGCCTGCACAGCCCACCGGCAGGCCGGCACAGCCCCCCGGCTGGCCGGCACAGCCCACCGGAGCCTGCACAGACCACCGGCAGGCCGGCACAGCCCCCCCGGCAGGCCGGCACAGACCCCCGGAGCCTGCACAGACCACCGGCAGGCCGGCACAGCCCCCCCGGCAGGCCGGCACAGACCCCCGGAGCCTGCACAGACCACCGGCAGGCCGGCACAGCCCACCGGCAGGCCTGCACAGACCACCAGAGCCTGCACAGACCCCCGGCAGGCCGGCACAGCCCCCCGAAAGGCCCGTACAGACCCCAGAGAGGCTGTACAAGGCAAAAATAGGGTTTTTCTTATTCCGATACCGGAAGTCCCATAGACTTGAATGGGACTTCCGGTATCGGAATCGGCGATACCCGATATTTTTTTTAGATCGGCCGATACCATCCGATACGATACTTTTAAGTATCGGACGGTATCACTCAACACTAGTCATCGGAAATCCACAACGTTTAGCAAAATCCAAGTCCATTAGGTTTAGGGCTGCTCCCGAATCCACAAAAGCCTTGGCGGAAAATGTGGACAGGGAGCAGATCAGAGTAATAGCCAGAAGATACTTAGGTTGAATACCACCAACAGAAAACGTGTGTGCAAAGCATTTCTCTCGTTTAGGACAGGCAGAAATAATATGCGAGGCATCTCCACAGAAAAAACACAACTTATCACGCCTGAACTCCTGACGCTGCTCTCTGGACAAAACTCTAGCACATTGCATAGGTTCAGACATTTGTTCAACAGGTGGCAACACCTCTCGTGCAGTTTTGCGTTCGCGCAAACGCCGATCAACCTGAATGGCTAATGACATAGAATCGTCAAGACCAGAGGGAACAGGAAATCCCACCATAGTATCTTTTACGGCTTCTGACAAACCCTTCCGAAAGAGAGCAGCCAAGGCATTATCATTCCAGGTAGTAAGTACAGCCCACTTTCGGAATTTTTGACAGTACAATTCTGCAGAATCCCGACCCTGGTTCAATGCCAGCAGGGTCTTTTCCGCTTGATCAATGGCATTAGGTTCGTCATACAACAACCCCAAGGCTTGAAAAAATGCGTTCACATTAGTCAGAATAGGATCATCTGGTTTCAAAGAAAACGCCCAATCCTGGGGATCGCCACGCAGCAAAGAGATGACAATTTTAACCTGCTGCGCGGAGCTCCCTGACGAGTTAGGCTTCAAGGCAAAAAATAATTTACAATTATTTTTGAAATTCAAAAATTTAGACCGATCCCCAAAAAATACATCAGGTGTAGGAATCTTTGGTTCAGCAGCATGTGAATGAGCAAGGTAGGCGGAAATTCCCCGCACTTCCGCAGCGAGCTGCTCCACACGATCAGACAATTGCTTTATCTCCATTGAGAGAAAAAAAAAATTCCCCCTACGGCCTCAGAGATATAGAGGAAAAAATATACACTTTTTTTTTTTTTTTTACAATTCTCTCCTGCTACTGAGTACCCTAGGATCTGCGGTATGGCGGGTGATTCTGTTATGAATGAGTCACCGTAGGAGGCAGACACAAAAATAGAAGCTACGTCCAGAAAACCAGAGAAGTTGGCAACTTTCAGATTGCAGACCCCTGAACCTATCAACACAACTAGCAGTAGCCGTGGGGGGTTCCTACAGTGCCCTAGACCCCTCGATCACAACCGGAGAGCTAAATAGCCTAAAGACAGAAAGGGAAATCTAAACTGCCCCAGAGCAGACCCCAAAGCAAAAGGCAGCCCCCAACATATAATGACGGTGAAGCAAGATGAAAAAACACTCACACAGACAGAAAGATAGGCTGAGCAAACGATGGGGCCCAAAACTAACTAAACAGGACAGGAAAGGAAGGTTGCTGTCTGCAATCTGCAAAAACCCTATCAAAGATATAAGCCAACAAGCTGATATGGAAAAAGACCCTGAAGCAGCTAGGCTTCAAAAGCTATATCAGCACTCAGGTACTTTCTGAAGACAGAACTAAAGGAATTCAGCTCACCCCAACAGGGAATGGCAGAAATCCAGAAAAACAAAGCAAAACAAAGGCAAAGCAAAAATGCAAAAGGCAGAGCAGAAATCTTAGCTTTAGATGAGCAGGAATTCAGACTGGTCTCCAAGGATCCCACAGAGAAATCACCCACAGGGCAGAAGGGCGTCGGCGGCCTTATATCCAGTCAGTAACTCCACTCAGCCAGTCATCATCATTAGGCTCAGATGTTTGATAATCAGGCTCACTACCTTTCTTTACCAGAAGAGGGAGTTCATCGGGCCTCAGTAGTGAAGGGGAAACTCACAACAGAGATGAGATGAGTAACGGTGATGGGTTCCACGGTACTGCGATACAGCAAACATTTCTTCACAAGAACTGTTTTCGCTGTCTCCACAGACAAAGTAATTGAGGGTCAGCATCACCTCAGAGAATTCTCCCGGGAGTTTTTCCCATGATTAGTAATTCCAAAATTTCTGCAATCACTCGACTTTCCGTCTGTACTTGTACCCATCTCGTTTCCTCTTGCGGAGAGTCTGTACTGTCTTACTGAGACTGAAATATATATGAAGATTGAAAAATACCCCAACAGTGTATACTGGTGTACGCTTTGAATACATAACCCTTTTTCTACTTTTTAGATTCTTGTCTAATCCATACTGAGGCAGTGAGTGTCTTTGTCGGACTTGGGAAATATACAGGCAGATTTTTAATGTTTAAACTATGCTATATATACCTGCTATCCAGTCATACTGTACCCTTTCTCAACTTTCTACAATCACGTCGAATCCATACTGGGCCTGAGACCGTCTGAGTCTGCCTCCTGATATATAGACAGATTTTTAATGTGTAAACTGTGCTATATATATATACCTGTATCCGGTGATACTGTACCCTTTCTCAACTTTCTACAATCTTGTCGAATCCATACTGGGCCTGAGAACGCCTGAGTCTGCCTCCTGATTAGAGATGAGCGGTGTTCGAGTCGACCTGTTCGCCAAGTTAAAATTCCAGCTGTTTTGGGCGGTGTTCGAGCCGTTCGTCGAACTCGAACACTTTGCTTAAAATTCGGCTGTTCGAGGTTCCGTTCGAGAATGGTTCGTTCACCAAAAGTGTAACTTCATTTTCACATCAATAATGGTTTTCAATGTTAATAAACTGTTTCATGGCATAGTAGCGGTGTGTGGTAGCAAGCGGTGTAGTGCACCTGTCAAGGAGCTACACCGTGTGTGTTTCTAATAATTTTTTACCGTATATTGTCCAGAAAATCCTTTAGGGCCTTGTAGCACTGTCTGCTACTCAGCAGAGGAGCCCACCAGTGAACCTAGCTATGCCACCTGTTTATGAAAGAACCAGTTTTTGACTGCTTTTAGCACAGTTAATACTTTGGGCCTAGTACCGGTGTCTACTGCTCAGCAGAGGAGCCCACCTATGAACCTAGCTATGCCGCCTGTTTATGTAAGAACTGCGTGCTACTCAGCATAGGAGCCCAGCTGTTAAGCAAGCTACAGAACCTGTGGTTTGGACACTTAATTTTTCCATTCTTTATGGAATGCCAGTTAGGCCTTATTCCGGAATTCCAGTTGACCTGCACTTACTGGGAAATCCTCGTCCGCGGGGAAGAATTGGAATCCCAGATCCCCATCACTATCGGTGTTCAGCGGGTTATCTGCACCTGTAAGCGACACACACTGGTCCTTTCAGTGTAGCGCGCATGCAGCCCCGGACATGTAAGGGCATGACAGACCTGTTATTGCTCGATCTCGCGTGCCAGAGCCTCACGTGTCCCTCTAGTAAGCTTGATGCGTACCACGGGGGCATGCCGGAGTCTCGTTCGTTAACGGAATTAAGCTGACAAATCGCTAGCACAACTAAAAATGGACATCCACCACCACCCACTGTATCGACAAAGCTTGCAATCTGTTCATCTTTTCTGTAGCTGGCATGGTTGAGGTTTCCCGGGTGGAGTCAAATTAAGCCGCAGGCTCAACTCCTGGTGGTGCCCTTCTGGACATTCCTTTAAGGATCAGCTTTGCAACCATACTGCCCACGGAAACCAAACACTTTGCCTTCATGGACGCTGTTCGGAGGTTCGTGGGAATAACGCCGCCAGATCGGCAGTTGAAATAATTTATGGTGGGAAGTCCGACGGTATATGATCGTCTTTGATTTCAGATTTTTGGGGTTTTTTTTGTATTTTACATTTTTATTCCAGCCTTTCTTGACTTCATAAAGGCATAACATGCCTATATCTGTGTCTGCTCCTCCTCCTTTTACTCCTCCACCTCTTTTCTATATGTTGTTGCCCTTTTCCATATGTTATTTTTGTCTTCTGAGCATTTTATCTGCTTTGGGACACCTTTTAAGGTGTTTTGTAATTGTTTTCTATGCGTTAGTATGTGTTTGTGTTTGCCTGCCATTGTTTTCAATGGTGTTCGACGGTATTCGTCGAAAGTTCGAACATTCGACGAACTTGCCTCCTGTTCGACGAACCAAAACGAACTCGAACACTAGCGGGGTGGCTCAACACTACTCCTGATATATAGACGTACATTTTTAATGTTTAAACTATCCTATATATACCTGGTATCTGGTGATACTGTACCCTTTCTGCCAGGAAGTCCTCCTCCACCCACCACTCTAAGTGTATCATTGACACCTGGAACATTGTCCCACATGTGTGATTATTTATTGCGGATCTTCTTGTTATATTGTGGTGTGATCCATCCTGAGCGTGTGACAGTCTGTGGGTTAGTCCTGCAATTTAGATGTACTTTTAAAAATTACCCCAACCCTAGTGTATACAGCTCTACGCTTGTGATACATTACCCATTTCCTGCTTTTTATATTCTGGTCTAATCCAAACTGACCAAGTGAGAGTTATTTTCTGACTGTGGAAATAAATACTGAGATTGACAACAATGACCCCTACACTGTGTACAGCTGTACTCTTCAGATCCATTACCGATTTACGCTTTTTATATTGTGTTGTAATCTATACTGGGCCTGAGAGCGTCTGTATCTGCCTCCTGAAATATCTACAGAGATTTAGAATGTTTAAACTATATATACCTGCTATCTGATGATACTGTACACTTTTTCTACTTTTTATATTCTTGTCTAATCCATCAATTACAATCTTGTCTGAGCCTGTGAGCGTCTGTGTGACTGATGGAATATATAGGGAGATTGACAATTATCCTTTGACTGTATAGAGCTGTACGCTTCTGATACAGTACCATATATCTGATGTTATTTTGGGTACATTTTCTCCAAAATTTTGAAGTATGGTGGATGATGCCGTGGACGTGGGCGTGGGGGGGCCAGCTGGTGCTGATGGTGGTGGTGCATCTTCTGATAGTGGCAAAAGCACAATAGCAGCTAAGGGGGAGGTGTTGAGCCTGCGTCATGGTCTGGCTCTGGAACGCCTGGAAGGCTACCTTTTCTGGGAGTAGGTTAACCGCTTTTAAAGCCGGAGCATCAGGAACTGGTTTTGGCTTACATTGCCGAAACAGACTCCAGCAAATATGCCCTCCTCTTCTGAAGTTTCAAAAAATGCAAGCACTGAGTCGTCAAGTGCTGGCTCCTGGTCAGGAAGAACCCCTTTCCTTGTGTCCTTCACCCCCACCAAAAGTGAATGATGCAGCAGGCCACACTTCACATTAGTCCATGTAGCTCTTTCTCACATACCATGCCTGGGTTATCAAGTAAAATCGTGAATTCCTCAGTCCAAGATGAATCTGACATGGAGTGTGGATGGCCAGCCTGGGCAGTGGGGTTAATCGGTACCGGGCCGGTGTCTCAGAGGGATGTGTCACGTTGGTGATGACGCGTTCCGTGGCCCTGGGCGTCCATGCAAAGGGGTGAATAACGTTTATAGGTGAATGATACGTGACGCCACCTGTGGTTTCTGATCAGATTGACCCGCGCTGCAGTGTCGCTTCTCTAGGACAGATGTTGTGGTGCAGCTAAGATGTAGAAGCCCTGCACAGGTAAGGCCGTAGTCGCAGGGCAGATGAAAGAGTTGGTAGATGGTGTGCAGTGCAGGATGTAGCAGAGCCGTGCGCCAGGCGCAGGAGAAAGATGACAGACACAGTCGTGCAGTTCCTTTACCTGTACTTGGTAAGTGCCATCCAGGACCCAGAGTACAGATGGAGAAGGAGATGGTCAGCCTGGAAGCAAATTTGGAATTCTCTCTCTGCAGATAGGGAGTGTGGCCTCCGTTCTAGCACTTATCTGAGGTACTCGCAGTACTGAGTTCACTGAAGTTCCCCCTGTTGACTCTCTTTTGGAACTTTCTCGTATGGCAGGCAGCCATAGCCTTTTCCTTCTGGCTCACACACGTCGCTGCTGGGGCCTCCGAGCCTTAGTTGGGAACAGAGCATTTACAGTTGCTACTTCCTCCGGTTTCTGCTGCAGGACCGTCAGTGTCCCTACAAACTCGGAGACCGGAATCCGGACCATGCGCTCCAGCTAGGAGTGAGCCTTAACTCTGCTCATCCTCCAGGTCCCCTTCTCACATCCACACACTTCTCCTTCCCTTCACAGACTGCCCTAACTTACCTCCTCCCGACCACAGAGAGCAGCTCCTCAGCAGTCAGGTTCAGAGGTCTCCCTGCTGGCATGGAGTGGGAAATGTGTTGTGTGTTGGTTTAACTGCTAGAGAGATCCTTCATTGCTCCCAAGCATGACATCACACTCCCTAGGAGGAAGGTAATGCCACTGTGGCGACCATACTCCTGGGGGCGCCACAAGTGCACTGATGCCCAGACACTGCTAGATGATTCTGCTGGTACATTGACCCAGACCACTACATTCCCCTCGCACTCTACACAGCCAGAATCTGACCCTGATGAAACTCAGGTTCCCCTTCCCGCATATTATACCACCTTACACGGTGACAAAGAGGAAGGTGCAGATGAAAGTGCAGGTTCATTGAGCAGGTGGGGGGGCATACTCATGGGCGACGGCACTGGCACAGGGCCCCTCATAGTAAGCAAAAGTGTCTCTGCCGGTGGAAGGGCCCTCCACCCGCCATCAGACACACCACCGTACTATGAGGGGCCCTGTGCCAGTGCCGTCGCCAACGAGTGGGCCCCCCCTGCTTGCTCAGGATTACAGCACTTGCAAAGTTGAAATACTTACCTCTCCCTGCTCCACCGCCGTGACATCTTCCGCGTTTCCTGACAGTGACATTCTGGTCAGAGAGCACGATGACATCACGTCTGTACGCCCTCGGTCTAAACAGTCCAAGTGCAGTGAGATGGAAGATGGGGACGATGAGGAGTCCAGACTAGTACAGGGATTCCCTAGTGAGGAGACTTATTTAATTGTTTTCAATGTAGGGACAGCAATTTTTGGGGAGCACTGTACTCTGGAGAATGATATATGAGGCCCACCATACACTAGAGCATTCCAAAGGTGGACATCAGACACTGGAGCAGCATTTACAGGGCCCATTATGCACTGGAGTATTAGAAATGGGGCCCATTATATATGGAGCAATATTAGGGCCCATAAGACAGTGGAGCTTCAGCCATGGGGACCAACATATACTGTAGCATTATGTGGAGCTAATCATATACTGTATGGAACATTATACATTATATGTGACCAATGATTCTGTATGGAGAAGTATATGGGCCTCATTACTCTGTGTGGCGCACTATGCGGTGGCCATAATACTGTATGGAGTAATATACTGTCCCTTTTTGGAGCTATTGGAGAATTTAAAATGGATATCAGTCATGAGATGCAAGAAGTGAAGTATTTGTCATTGTACTATACCGCTATTTCTATGCCGCATCAGAGGATCATGAATTGTGGCATGTGTTAAAGGAGCCCAGTGACACTCTTTGGCCCAGGGCCCACGAAAATCTGGAGCCAGATCTACCCCCCATTACTTTAGCCAAATAACCCCCAGTTTTCAATGCCTAACTATTATTATAAAGTAAATTAAGGTTGACAAGTTTAAGTAATAAGAATTGATGTTTTTGGCATTAAAATGGGCACTGTAGGTGTGTTTCCTGTCCTCCACTCACTGCCGACCTTGGTTCCCCATTGACTTGCATTGGGTTTCGTGTTTCAGTCGGCCTTCGACTTTTCACGATAATCGGCCGATTGCGTTCGACCCGACTATTGAGAAAGTCGGGTTTCATGAAACCCGACTCGACCCGAAAATGGCAAAGTCACTCATCTCTAGTCCTAAGGGTTGGACGGACTGAATTCTAGAAATCCAGCGAGATTCTAATTGTACTAGGGTCTTTCTCCAATTTCCCCCCCGTAAATCTATATGAACCCTATCAATGCCTATAATCTTAAGGGTGGGTGCACACGCTGCGGATTCTGCTGTGGTTCCGCAGCGGTTTTGGCCTCTGCGGGTCCGCAGCAGTTTTTGCTGCGGTGCACAGTACCATTATTCCCTATGGGAATGCGGATTTTTCCGTGCGGTTTTTCTGCAGTTTTGAGGAGATGAAAAACCGCAGGGCAAAACCGCAGAGCAATCCGCAGGTAAAACCGCAGGTCTTTTGACCTGCAGATTTACCTGCGTATTTTACAAAATCCACGTGGCCAAATTCGCACTGGAATCCGCAGCGTGTGCACGTACCCTAAGGGCTGCAGCGTCACAATTTTGAAACTCCTTAAAGTGCCTAGCTATGGGTTTCAAGGTAGTTCAGTCTTCAGTATTTTGAGCATTGAGAATATCCCGATAATGCTCTCTCACCCTAACCCTTAGTGGTCTAGATGTTAGACCCACATATGAACAGGGACATACTGCATAATAGATTACACCAATGGTGTTACACGTAATGGGCTGTGTGATGACGAACTCTTTCTTACCGTTACTTCAACGAAAGGTGCAGGCTCTTGACATGTTGGGGCAGGATATGCATGTCCCAAAGGGATAAAAAAAAAAAACAATTCCGGTCCTTTGGCTCCAAAGGCTTTACTTAGTTGAGGTCCAGAGTAGTGACTCTAGACAAGTTGATATCTTAAGTTGGGTGACCTTGTATAAGTAAGAGATGGCCTTTCAGGAAGATATTTGACTAGTGTGTGGTCCATTTGAAGTATAGGCCAGTATTGATTTAAGATGTTTGTCATCTTTACCCATTGATGGTTGTAGGTCAATATAAATCGCACCTTTGGTTCATTGGCAAGTCTGGTAACTGGTTGCGATATATCTGCTCTTAGTGCCATCTTGGCCCTCCTAAATCCCCTCCTAATGCTTCTTTTGGAGTATCCCCGCTCCTGGAACCTATGAGATAAAATATTAGCCTGCTCAGAAAACGTCCGTTCGTTAGAGCAGATTCTTTTAGTTCTCAGGAACTGCCCGGTGGGGATTCCATTAATAAGAGGTTGAGGATGTGAGGATTTAGCATGTAAGAGTGAACTAACTGCGGTTTCTTTACGAAACACATTGGTTTCCAGAATGCCATCACTACCTTTGGATATTAAAAGGTCCAAAAAATCAATACTGTCTTGACTATATTTACAAGTCAATCGAATATTTAATTTGTTGTCATTCAAAACATTAATAAAAGAAAGGAAGTCCTGCTCGAGCCCTGCCAAATGAGTAGTATATTATCAATATAGCGGGCCCACAGCAGGACCCCCTCAATGAAGGCCACCGAGTTTGTAAAGAAGATGGATTGCTCCCACTTCCCCCAAAAAATTTGCGTAAGATGATGCAAACCCTGCCCCCATCGCGGTCCCCTGTTTTTTATTTGTAATAAAATTAATATGTACCTTCATTTTTTCTGCACTTATATGTGTAATTTTGAGAGACACATTAGCCCTTTAGTTTATTATATATTGTCACTTTTTACACATTTATATTATGTATTTTCACTTTTTGTCTCCTTCATATACACTCACTGGCCACTTTATTAGGTACACCATGCTAGTAAGGGGTTGGACCCCCTTTTGCCTTCAGAACTGCCTCAATTCTTCGTGGCAGAGATTCAACAAGGTGCTGGAAGCATTCCTCAGAGATTTTGGACCATATTGACATGATGGCATCACACAGTTGGCGCAGATTTGTCGGCTGCACATCCCTGATGCGAATCTCCCGTTCCACCACATCCCAAAGATGCTCTATTGGATTGAGATCTGGTGACTGAGGAGGCCATTTGAGTTAAGTAAACTCATTGTCATGTTCAAGAAACCAATCTGAGATGATTCGAGCTTTATGACATGGCGCATTATCCTGCTGAAAGTAGCCATCAGATGTTGGGTACATTGTGGTCATAAAGGGATGGACATGGTCAGCAACAATACTCAGGTAGGCTGTGGCGTTGCAACGATGCTCAATTGGTACCAAGGGGCCCAAAGAGTGCCCAGAAAAAATTCCCCACACCATGACACCACCACCACCAGCCTGAACCGTTGATACAAGGCAGGATGGATCCATGCTTTCATGTTGTTTACGCCAAATTCTGACCCTACCATCCGAATGTCGCAGCAGAAATCGAGACTCATCAGACCAGGCAACGTTTTTCCAATCTTCTACTGTCCAATTTCGATGAGCTTGTGCAAATTGTAGCCTCAGTTTCCTGTTCTTAGCTGAGAGGAGTGGTACCCAGTGTGGTCTTCTGCTGCTGTAGCCCATCTGCCTCAAAGTTCGACGCACTGTGCGTTCAGAGATGCTCTTCTGCCTACCTTGGTTGTAACGGGTGGCAATTTGAGTCACTGTTGCCTTTCTATCAGCTCGAACCAGTCTGCCCATTCTCCTCTGACCTCTGGCATCAACATGGCATTTCCGGCCACAGAACTGCCGCTCACTGGATTTTTTTTCTTTTTCGGACCATTCTCTGTAAACCCTAGAGATGGTTGTGCGTGAAAATCCCAGTAGATCAGCAGTTTCTGAAATTCTCAGACCAGCCCTTCTGGCACCAACAATCATGCCACGTTCAAAGGCACTCAAATCACCTTTCTTCCCCATACTGATGCTCGGTTTGAACTGCAGGAGATTGTCTTGACCATGTCTACATGCCTAAATGCACTGAGTTGCCGCCATGTGATTGGCAGATTAGCAATTAAGTCTTAACACACAGTTGGACAGGTGTACCTAATAAAGTGGCCAGTGAGTGTATATGTTGTTTTCTATTTTTTACTTTTATTTTTCTATTTTTTTATTTTTATTGTACTTTTATAACTGCTTTGCACTTTATTGCAGTATGCTTTTTTTAATTTTGGTGATTTATGTTAATCACCTAATTGTGTATACACTATTTATGTAGTTGAATATCTCTTTCACTTTTTGGTACAATGTATTAATCTAATATATAAAGCTCAAGTGTGTGTATGTGTGTATGTCCGGGATTGGCATCCGCACCGTCGCAGCTACAGCCACAAAATTTGGCACAGTCACACGTCTGGACCCCAAGAGCGTCCTAGGCTATGCTGTGAGGCGAAATATTAACCCTGCGCGTTCCAATTCACCGAACAATTTTGCCCCTATCTACATAATGGGGGAAAAGTGTGTGTATCAAGCCCCGCCCCTCATTATGATGTTATAATGGTTGACTATGGGATGGAGGATGTGTGATGGGTATATGGGCACTGGACTATGGGATGGAGGATATGTATGACGGGTATATGGGCACGGGACTATGGGATGGCGGATATGTATGATATGTGTATGGGCACGGGACTATGGGATGGCGGATATGTATGATATGTGTATGGGCACGGGACTATGGGATGGAGGATATGTATGAAGGGTATATGGGCATGGGACTATGAGGTGAAGGATGTGTGATGGGTATATGGGCACTCGACTATGGGATGGCGAATATGTATGATGGGTATATGGGCATGGGACTATGGGATGGAGGATATGTATGACGGGTATATGGGCACGGGACTATGGGATGGAAGATATGTATGATGAGTATATGGGCACTCGACTATGGGATGGCGAATATGTATGATGGGTATATGGGCATGGGTCTATGGGATGGAGGATGTGTGATGGGTATATGGGCACTCGACTATGGGATGGAGGATATGTATGATGGGTATATGGGCACGGGCCTATGGGATAGAGGATAATTATAATTTGCTATAACTAACCACAGTTAGTTACCATGCCCGTGCTGCGCCGGGCTCTTCTGCTAGTCTATTATAAAAAGCTCAAGTGTGTGTATGTGTGTATGTCCGGGATAGGCATCCTCACCGTCGCAGCTACAGCCACAAAATTTGGCACAGTCACACGTCTGGACCCCGAGAGTGTCCTAAGCTATGTTGTGAGGCGAAATTTTAACCCCGCGTGTTCCAATTCACCAAACAATTTTGCCTCTGTCTACATACTGGGGAAAAAGTGTGTGCGTTTCAAGCCCCGCCCCTCATTATGATGTCACAATGGTTGCCATGGCGACGCTGATGTCATCATAGGTTGCAAGCCCCGCCGCTCATTATGATGTCATAATGGTTGGCTATGGGATGGAGGATGTGTGATGGGTATATGGGCACTGGACTATGGGATGGAGGATATATATGATGGGTATATGGGCACGGGACTATGGGATGGAGGATGTGTGATGGGTATATGGGCACTGGACTATGGGATGGAGGATATGTATGACGGGTATATGGGCATGGGACTATGGGATGGAGGATATGTATGATGGGTATATGGTCATGGGACTATGAGATGAAGGATGTGTGATAGGTATATTGGCACTCGACTATGAGATGGCGAATATGTATGATGGATATATGGGCATGGGACTATGGGATGGAGAATATGTATGATGGGTATATGGGCATGGGACTATGGGATGGAGGGTGTGTGATGGGTATATGGGCACTCGACTATGGGATGGAGGATATGTATGATGGGTATATGGGCACGGGCCTATGGGATGGTGGATATGTATGATGGGTATATGGGCATGGGCCTATGGGATATGTATGTATGACGAAGGTACGCCGAAAGCACGCAGCATTGATTTAATTCTTTCACTATTTATTTTTTATTACATTTTTCACTGCGTATCAATTTTATTGTGTGCATTTGAGCTATAGAGTCCTCTCTTATTGATGGTTTCATAGGTTTTGCTGCACTTTTTATATATTTTTTATTTATTTATTTATATGTACATATATATATATTTTGCTGCACTATTAATTTGCTTCACCATGTTTTACATATTTTTTGTATTATGCACTTTTAAAATACCAATTTGATAGTATATTATTGCACGGTCACTTTATATATCTATATTTATTAAATATTTTTCATTTAATATAATGTACCTGTATATACAGTTGTGGCCAAAAGTATTGACGCCCCTGCAATTCTGTCAGATAATACTCAGTTTCTTCCTGAAAATGATTGCAAACACAAATTCTTTGGTATTATTATCTTCATTTAATTTGTCTTAAATGAAAAAAACACAAAAGAGAATGAAGCAAAAAGCAAAACATTGATCATTTCACACAAAACTCCAAAAATGGGCCAGACAGAAGTATTGGCACCCTCAGCCTAATACTTGGTTGCACAACCTTTAGCCAAAATAACTGCGACCAACCGCTTCCGGTAACCATCAATGAGCTTCTTACAATGCTCTGCTGGAATTTTAGACCATTCTTCTTTGGCAAACTGCTCCAGGTCCCTGATATTTGAAGGGTGCCTTCTCCAAACCACCATTTTTAGATCTCTCCACAGGTGTTCTATGGGATTCAGGTCTGGACTCATTGCTGGCCACCTTAGAAGTCTCCAGTGCTTTCTCTCAAACCATTTTCTAGTGCTTTTTGAAGTGTGTTTTGGGTCATTGTCCTGCTGGAAGACCCATGACCTCTGAGGGAGACCCAGCTTTCTCACACTGGGCCCTACATTATGCTGCAAAATTTGTTGGTAGTCTTCTGACTTCATAATACCATGCACACAGTCAAGCAGTCCAGTGCCAGAGGCAGCAAACAACCCCAAAACATCAGGGAACCTCCGCCATGTTTGACTGTAGGGACCGTGTTCTTTTCTTTGAATGCCTCTTTTTCTCTCCTGTAAACTCTATGTTGATACCTTTGCCCATAAACCTCTACTTTGGTCTCATCTGACCAGAGAACATTCTTCCAAAACGTTTTAGGCTTTTTCAGGTAAGTTTTGGCAAACTCCAGCCTGGCTTTTTTAAGTCTCGGGGTAAGAAGTGGGGTCTTCCTGGGTCTCCTACCATACAGTCCCTTTTCATTCAGACGCCGACGGATAGTACAGGTTGACACTGTTGTACCCTCGGACTGCAGGGCAGCTTGAACTTGCTTGGATGTTAGTCGAGGTTCTTTATCCAACATCCGCACAATCTTGCGATCAAATCTCTTGTCAATTTTTCTTTTCCGTCCACATCTAGGGAGGTTAGCCACAGTGCCATGGGCTTTAAACTTCTTGATGACACTGCGCACAGTAGACACAGGAACATTCAAGTCTTTGGAGATGGACTTGTAGCCTTGAGATTGCTCATGCTTCCTCACAATTTGGTTTCTCAAGTCCTCAGACAGTTCTTTGGTCTTCTTTCTTTTCTCCATGCTCAATGTGGTACACACAAGGACACAGGACAGAGGTTGAGTCAACTTTAATCCATGTCAACTGGCTGCAAGTGTGATTTAGTTATTGCCAACACCTGTTAGGTGTCACAGGTAAGTTACAGGTGCTGTTAATTACACAAATTAGAGAAGCATCACATGATTTTTCGAACAGTGCCAATACTTTTGTCCACCCTCTTTTTTATGTTTGGTGTGGAATTATATCCAATTTGGCTTTAGGACAATTCTTTTTGTGTTTTTTCATTTAAGACAAATTAAATGAAGATAATACCAAAGAAATTGTGTTTGCAATTATTTTCAGGAAGAAACTGAGTATTATCTGACAGAATTGCAGGGGTGTCAATACTTTTGGCCACAACTGTATGTATTTGTATGTTACTATAAACTCTGGTCCCCGGCTGTGCCTTATCCATGGCATTTGCCCCCTTTCTCTTTTTTATATATATTTCAATAATTTACATATATGATAATAATTAATAAACAAATTTTGGACATTTCCTCGGTGTTCCGTTGTTTTTAGGTACAGAGCGAGCAGCGACCCATGAGCGCTCCTCTGGTCCATATCCCTTCCAGTGGACCAGATACTGCAAAGATCTGCGCACCCGCAGAGAGTCCACAATATGTCCGACCTCATACTCCCATTGACCCTCCACCAGCACAGGAGGAGCAACAGGCTCGGAGTCCTCTTTGACAGCACCTACGGATTTCAACAGAGATTTATGGAACACATTGGATATTTTTAAGGAGGCGGGGAGACGCAACCTATATGCCACTGGGTTGACTACCTCCATAATCTCGTGCGGACCAATGAACTTTGGTCCCAACTGTTACGTGTGGAAAGCCAAACTTTCTCTCCCACCTGAAACATGTCTCCCGAGGCTCTCTTTTTGTCAGCAAAATATTTGTACCTATCCCTCCCTATCCCTATCTAGTAATTTTTTCTCTATATTTGGATGGTGGAAGAAATAAAGACTTGTTTCGGGCCATATTTGATGTGATATTAACACCAGAAGAAACTCCAGCACTTTATATTGAATAATATATGGATGTATATTTTCACATAATATAAGTAACATATATTTTAGTATGTAATTTCCTTTTGATTATTTATTATTTTTTATTTTATATATGTATGTTTGTGGGAAATTTATGTGTATTCATTGTGGGTTATACATTGTATAAATTCAAATATGCACTTTTCATAATTCTTATTATATTCTCTAGTAGGCATAATTATTGTATAATTATTCTATTGTATAATTATTGTATAATTCTTATTATATTCCCTAGTAGGCACATGTTATTGTACGTGAGTAGGCACTTGAATTTATGTGAGTATATAGATTTCAATTTATTCTGGAAACATTTGTTTCATATATATCTTTTCACTCATTTGCACATTTCACATTGTCCTGTTACTATTCACTATCATGTGTTCACAGTGGGTATGTCTCTGGATGCCTGCCATACGGAGCATCACCTGTGGTGCCCGGTGATGACGTGTGCGTGTCAGTGACGTCCTTCCGGCTGCGCTGACATGCGGCGTCTGGTTACCATGCCGTGGGTGATGTAAGTTCTGGGGGGCGTTTCTGGTATACACGCGCCATCATTGTGAACAGCAGGAGATGGGGCTATTTAATAGTGGCCCGTTCTGACACACACCACCACACCTTGAAAAAGAGCAGCGAAACGCACATCGGTGGCGGCGGGCTCGGGTCTAGTGGAGGCATATTATGGGTAAGCACTTTGCTTGTATGTTCTAAATATTACCCCGGCTCATTTCTATGCACTTGCAAATGATTCTGCTGGTTTAGTGTTTGTATTGGTACCCATTTAATATGCATATGAGGTTGGCACTTCAGCACTTTATTTATTCCTGATTCCTGACCCTGGCCTTCATGACCTGATCCTTTGTTTTCATTTGTGCATTGTCATCTATGTAATAATTAATACATGTTCAATAAATTTATACCTTTTATAAAATAATTATGGACTTTACACTCCTATTTTGTTTCTCTCTAATTATGCTGTTAATCAGGAGTGTCCTGTAGAGAGCTAGTATATGATCTTATTATGGCCATTGGTCAATTGGGCATCCCCTTTACTTTTTTGCCTTTCTTGGTCTGTATTTATCGTCCTATTAGTAAACCTTTCGCTCTCGAGGTAGACGCATCCTCTACTGGGGCCGGCGCAGTCCTTTTGCAGAAGTCTTCTTCAGGATGCCTAGTCACCTGTGGCTTCTTTTCTAAAGTAGTCTCCCCGACTGAGCGAAATTACTCCATTGGTGACAAAGAGCTATTGACCATTAAGTTAGCCTTGGAGGAATGGAGATACTTACTAGAAAGTGCCATACATCCGTTGAAGATTTTCACGGACCATAAGAACCTGGCGTACATTTCAGTCTGCATGAAGGCTCAATCCCCGGCAAGCCAGGTGGTCATTGTTCTTCGTCCGTTTTGACTTTGAACTCCATTTCCCGCTAGGCGATAAAAACATTAAAGCTGATGCTTTATCGAGATCTTTCCAGTTGACTGATGCTGAAGAGGAACCTTCACATATCATCGATCCGTCAAAGATAATTACCGTGGCTCCTGTCAACTTGACCTCTTTACCTCCAGGAAGAACCTTTGTGGCTGAGAGCAACCGAAAACGAGTGTTATGCTGGGAACATTCATCCAAGATTGCCGGCCACGTTGGTGTCAAGAAGACTCTCTCCCTGTTATCCCGCTACTATTGGTGCCCATCTCTTTCCCAGGATGTCAAAGACTTTGCGGCCTCTTGTCCATCCTGCGCCAAGAACAAGTTACCCAGACAACCACCCTTCGGCCCTCTGCTTCCTCTTCCATTACCTTCGGCCTCATAGCAGCACATAGCCATGGATTTTATTACTGATTTGCCTCGATCCTCTGGTTGTACTGTGATCCTGGTGGTTGTGGATCGATTCTCGAAAATGGCCTATTTTGTTCCTCTCCCCAGTCTACCCTCTGCTCCCGAATTGGATTTTCATCACTCACATCTTCAGAATTCAGGGTTTCCCTCTTCACATCGTGTAAGGCTAAGTGCACACGTACCGGAACTCTCGCGGAAATTACCGCGAGAATTCCGGAATTCCAGTCCGCGGGAAAATCGCATTTTAAATTCCCGCGACTTTCCCGCGGAAAAACTAGCATTTTGCAAGCGTAATTAGCTTGCAGAATGCTAGCGTTTTCCAAGCGATCTGTAGCATCGCTTGGAGAACTGATTGACAGGTTGGTCACACTCGTCAAACATAGTGTTTGACAAGTGTGACCAACTTTTACTACTGAGGCCGCCTATGCAGCATCAGTAGTAAAAGATAGAATATAAAAAAAAATAAAAAACGGTGTTATTCTTACCCTCCGACGTCCTGCGCATCCGTTCCCAGTAGTCCTTTGCGAAAATGCCCGCGATGACGTCAGTTCTCGCGGGATCGCGACGTCTCGCGGTTATTCGCGATGACGTCGCGCGAATGACCGCGAGACTTCGCGATCCCGCGAGAACGGACGTCATCGCGAGCATTTTCGCAAAGGACTACTGGGACCGGAAGAGTGGAGAGAGGCGGGAAGGCTGCGCGGGACGTCGGAGGGTGAGAATAACAATATTTTTTATTTTAAATTCTATTTTTTACAGGGATATGGTACCCAAAGCCCGGATGACAGTCTCCTCTCCTCCGGACCATGGGTACCATCCGCAATTGTTCTGCTTACTTTCCGCATGGTGTGCACAGCCACATGCGGGAAGTAAGCGGAACAATGCATTCCTATGGGTGCGGGATCGCCGCGATTCCGCAAATTAATGAGCATGCTGCGGTTTTTACCGCGAAGCGATTCCGCCGCGGTAAAAACCGCAGCATTAGCACAGCATTGCGGAATCCCATAGGAATGCATGGGATGCTTATTTTTCGCGTTTTCGCGGCAAAATCGCGCGGTTAAAACAGCCGCGGAAACGCGAAAAAAACGCCACGTGTGAACTCAGCCTAAGACAGTGGGGTTCAATTCACCTCCTGGCTCTGGAGAGCTATTTGTGGATTCATGAAAGTGACACTGGACTTTCCTTCTGCCTATCACCCCCAAACCAATGGGCAGGTGAAACGAACAAATCAAATACTTACATCTTATCTCCGTCACTTTTCAAATGCTCATCAGAACGACTGGGTCAGTTTACCTCCTTGGGCAGAGTTTGCATATAATAACCACACCAGCGAATCTTCCTCCAAGTCTCCCTTCTTCATCATTTTCCGACAACATCCTGGTGTGCCTTTACCGTTACCTCCTGTCTCGGGAGTGCCTGCAGCCAACTCTCTGTCCGTGGAGTTCTCCAGGGTATGGCAGGAGACCAAATCCGCTCTTGAAAAAGCACGAGACAGGATGAAACAACATGCAGATAAAAGGCACCTGGACTCTCCTCCTTATCTCCCTGGTGACAAAGTGTGGCTTTCCTCCAAACATATTCACCTTAAGGTACCATCATACAAACTAGGTCCTTGATACATTGGTCCTTTTGAGGTCCTCAGGCGTATTAATGACGTGGCGTACAAACTGAAGTTACCCACCTCACTCGGTATTCCCAATTCCTTCCATGTGACCCTCCTTAAGCCTGTGGTACTCAATCGATTTCATCCTTCTCTGGGCCACACACCCCAGCCTGTTGGCATGGGGGATGAATTTGAGGTGAATGATATCCTGGCCATGAAGATGGGAGGAGGGAAAACGCTCTTTCTAATTGATTGGAAGGGCTTTGGCCCTGAAGAAAGGTCATGGGAACCCAGGGAAAATATCCACGCACCCCAGATTTTGTCTAAGTTTCTTTACAGCCTTAGAAAGAGGAGGCATAAAGTAAAGAGGGGGGTACTGTCATGCCGCTCTCACCCGGGGCCGGGACTCTCGCACTTGACCCTATGGCTGCACGACTTTGTTAACTGCGCATGCGCTCTCCTCTCTGCCCTGACTGCAACCGCGCCATCTCTATGGTCCTGGAGGACCTGACCGGGAAGTCCCAGTACTCATGCCCTATATCAGGCTGCCTCTTCCTGTAGGAGGTGCCTGATTATTGTTATGCTTCCTTGCTAGGCCTGCTTGGTCGCTCTCTGTATTCAGGTCCCTTGCTCTGTGTTCTGGCGTGCTTCTTAGCACACGCTCTGCTTTTTCCCTGTGCTCTGGTGTACTTCTCAGCGCACTCTCTGCTTTGCCTTGAACCCAGGCGTGCTTCCCAGCACATGCTCAGCTTTGCCTTGTACCCAGGCGTGCTTCCCTGTATGCGCTCTGCTTTGCCTTGAACCCAGGCTTGCTTCCCAGTGCACACCCTGCTTTGCATTGTGCCCAGGCGTGCTTCCCAGCATGCGCTCTGCTTTGCCTCATACCTGGGTGTGCTTGTCAGTGCACGCTATATGCACTCCCGTACCACACACGTCCTGTTATGATTTGGTCACTGAGGAGGATTACCGGGGAATTAGCTAAGCAACCAGGAAACCAGAAAGGTTGGTAACTGGATGGATTGCAGACCCCTAAACCTAACAACACAGCTAGCATTAGCCGTGGGACGTACCTACGTTGCCCTAGACGCCTCGGCACAGCCAAAGAGTTAACTAAGCCTAAAACAAGAAAGGGTAAAGTTAAACTGCCCCAGAATAGAACCTCAAAGGAATAGATAGCCCCCAAACATATATTGTCAGTGAGACAAGATGAGGCACAAACGCAGGCAGAAAATAGAGTGAGCAAATGATGGGGCCCAAACTGTATAGATAGGACAGGACAGAAAAGATACTGTCTGCAAACACGCAAAAACCCTAAAAAATCCAACACGTCTGATATACAAAAACACTTAGGCCACACGACCTCTCCCCCACTAGATCAGCATTCTGGTGTGAACTGGAAGCAAAGCAAAAGATACTAATATAACAGGGAATTAGCAATACTGAACAGAATGACCTAAGCTGTGACATATAAGCGGGGTCCAGCACAAATCCCAGCAGAGAATAATGCTGAACCCACTCAGCAAAGCAGAAAGCAGAGAAAGGCAAAAACTATATCAAATGCATAAGATTGCAGCAAACAAATAACTTATCTGAATGATGCAAGACCAAGGAGGGGAAAAAAAACACGACCAGCTCCACTACCCACGGCAACCACCAGAGGGAGCCCCGACTCAGAAGTCAGATCAAGAGAGTTCACAACAGTACCCCCCCTTGAGGACGGGTCACAAAACCCTCATCTTCCAGCCACCAGGCCGATCAGGATGAGCCCAGTGAGAAGCCCGAACCAATCTCTTGGCATGAGTGTCAGAAGCAGAGGCCCAAGAATTATCCTCCTGGCCGTAACCTTTCCACTTGACCAAGTGCTGGAGTCTCCGGCTAGCCATATGAGAATCCAATATCTTCTCTACCTCATACTCCCGATTACCCTCAACCAACACAGGATCAGTGGGCGCAGCCATGGTAACCACTGGCTCCACAAACCTTTTCAACAAAGATTTATGAAAAACGTTGTGAATCTTAAACGATCCTGGAAGAGCCAAACGGTAAGAAATGGGATTAAGGACTTCCAAAATCTTATAAGGTCTGATGAACCTTTGCTTGAATTTTCGAGACGAAACTTTCATAGGAATATTTTTTGAGGACAACCAAACCATGTCACCCACTTTAAACCGGGTGCTTGTTGGCAAACCGTTGGGCCTTCTCCTGAGAATGAGACAACTTATCCACTACTTGATCCCAAATCTGCTGCATTCTCTCTACCACAGAATCCACACCTGGGAAGGCCGAAGCCTTCACCTGCCCTGAAGAAAAATGAGGATGAAACCCAAAGTTCCAGAAAAAAGGAGACATCAAAGTGGCAGAACTAGCCCTACTATTTAGAGCAAAATAAAGGCAAAAATGAGACCCCGTCATCTTGATCAGCAGATATAAAACATCTCAAATAGGTTTCCAAAGTCTGGTTTGTTCTCTAAGTTTGCCCATTGGTCTGAGGATGAAATGCAGAGGAGAAAGACAACTGAATTTCCGGTTTAGAACAAAAAGCTCTCCAATATCTGGAAACAAACTGAACTCCTCTGTCTGACACAAAGTTCTCAGGAATACCGTGCAAACGAACCACCTGTTGTAAAAACAAGGGCACCAACTCAGAAGAAGATGCCAACTTTGGGAGTGGTACGAGATGGACCATCTTAGAAAATCTATCACAGATCACCCAGATAACCGTCATTCTCTGAGAAACAGTGAGATCAGAAATAAAATCCTTTGAAATGTGGGTCCATGGCCTCCTGGGCACTGGCAGGGGCATTAACAAACCACTAGAACGAGAACAGGGTTTAGACCGAGAACTAATCCCACAGGCCTGCACAAAATTCCTGACATCACGAGATAAAGCAGGCCATCAAAAAGACCGACTCACCAAGTCTCTGGTACCAAAAATACCAGGATGACCAGCTAAGGCGGAGCAGTGAATTTCAGAGATTACTCTTCTCCTCCACTGGTCAGGGACATACAATTTCCCCAAAGGGCATCGTTCAGGTTTGTCCTCCTGAAATTCCTCCACGGCAAGTCTCAAATGGGGTGAAATGGCGGAAAGAACCACACCCTCATTTAGAATGGTAGTAGGTTCGGTCACATTAAGAGAATCTGCAAAGAAACTCCTAGAGAGGGCGTCCGCCTTAACATTCTTAGTGCCCGGAAGAAAGGAGACCACAAAATCAAAACGCGTGAAAAACAAGGCCCACCTAGCCTGTCTAGGGTTCAATCGCTTGGCTGATTCGAGATAGATCAGGTTCTTGTGGTCGGTAAGCACCACAACTTGGTGTCTGGCTCCCTCCAACCAATGTCTCCACTCTTCAAAAACCCACTTCATGGCCAACATTTCCCAATTCTCCACATCTTAGTTACGTTCAGATGGGGAAAATTTTCGAGAAAAGAAGGCACAAAGATTCATTTTAGAGGTTACCGGATCTCTTTGAGACAAAACGGCTCCTGCACTAATCTTAGAATCATCTATCTCCACCTGAAATGGGATTAAAACATCAGGTTGCCATAAGACCGGAGCAGCAGAGAATCTCCGCTAAAGCTCCTGGAACGCCGAGACTGCCTCTGGAGACCAATTCACCACATCAGCGCCCTTTTTGGTCAAATCCGTCAGTGGTTTTACGATACCAGAAAAATTACTTATGAATTTACGGTAGAACTTAGCAAAACCCAAAAACTTCTGGAGGGCCTTCATGGAAGTGGGCTGAACCCAATCATAAATGGCCTGGAACTTGACCGGGTCCATTTCAATAGCAGACGGGGACAAAATGAATCCCAAAAACGAAATCCTTTTGTACGCCAAAGAGACATTTCGATCCCTTAACATACAGAGCGTTTTCTCTCAAAATCCAGAACACAGTCCGTACATGTTCCACATGAGAATCCCAATCACTGGAAAAAATCAAAATATCGTCCAAATAAATGATCAAAAACTTATCCACAAAGTCCCGGAAAATATTGTTCATGAAAGATTGGAAGACGGAAGGGGCATTAGTGAGCCCAAAAGGCAACACTAGGTACTCAAAATGTCCCTCAGGAGTATTAAACACCGTCTTCCATTCATCACCGTGCTTGATGCGAATAAGATTATACGCCCCCCTAAGGTCAAGCTTGGTAAACCAATTAGCACCTTTAACTCTGGAAAATAAATCAGAAATCAGGGGTAACGGATACTGATATTTAAGAGTAATTTTATTAAGAGAACGATATTCAATACATGGCCAACCATCTTTCTTGGCCACAAAAAAAAACAGCACCTAAAGGTGAAGAGGATGGTCTGATATGACCCGTCTCCAATGACTCCTTGATATAAGATCGCATAGCATCATGTTCAGGTACAGATATGTTGAAAAGCCGACCCTTGGGAAATTTACAACCGGGCACTAAGTCAATCGCGCAATCATAAGTCCTATGAGGAGGCAAAGACGCGGACTTACTCTCACTAAATACATCAGAAAAATCTGCCAAATAATCAGGAACATCATGAGACTGGGGAGAGGTGGAGAAAACAGGAGTGTCACTAAGAACACATTGACAACCCCAACTCACCATAGTCACAGATTTCCAATCCGAAACAGGATTAAGGGTCTACAACCAAGGAAAACCCAGCACAATAATGTCATGTAAATTATGTAACACCAAAAATTTACAATTCTCTTGGTGGTCTGGGGTGACCCGCATTATCACCTGGGTCCAAAACTGGGGTTTATTCTCCGCCAAGGGGGCAGCATCAATACCCCTCAAAGGAATTGGGGTCTGCAGGGGTATCATGGGAAACCCACAACGTTTGGCAAAGTCAAAATCCATCAGATTCAGAGCTGCTCCTGAATCAACAAAAGCTTTAGCAGAAAATGAAGACTAGGAGCAGATCAAGAAAACCACCAAAAGAAATTTAGGCTGTACACTGCCCATAGCAAATGAGTGGGCAAAACGTTTTTCCCGCTTAGGGCAAACAGAAATAGCATGAGAGGCGTCCCCACAAAAAAAGCATAACTTATTACGCCTTCTAAACTCTTGACGTTGCACCCTAGACAAAGCCCTATCACATTGCATGGGCTCAGAAGTTTGTTCAAAAGGCAGCACTGCCTTTCGCATAGTTTTACGTTCACGTAAATGTCTATCAGTTTGAATGTCTAGTGACATAGAGTCATTAATACCAGAGGGGACCGGAAATCCCACCATAACATCTTTTATGGTTTCTGCTAAACCTTTCTGAAAGAGAGCTGCTAGGGCGTCATCATTCCATTTAGTAAGGACCGCCCACTTTCGGAATTTTTGACACTATAACTCTGCCGCATCCTGACCTTGGTTCAATGCCAATAAGCTTTTCTCAGCTTGAACAATAACATTAGGTTCATCATACAACAACCCCAAGGCTTGGAAAAACGCATCCACATCAGCCAAAATAGGATTCCCAGGTGTCATAGAAAAAGCCCAGTCCTGGGGATCGCCGCGCAACAGGGAGATGACTATTTTAACCTGCTGCACAGAGCTCCCCGAGGAGTTAGGTTTCAAGGCAAAAAACAGTTTACAATTATTCTTAAAGTTCAAAAATTTAGATCGAGCCCCAGAAAATATATCAGGAATAGGAATTTTCGGTTCTACAGCAGACGATTGAGTGAGATAAGCAGAAACTCCCCGTACTTCAGCAGCGAGCTGCTCAACACGATCGGAGAATTGCTTAGTTTCCATTAAAGAAAAAATCCTCCTACGGTCCTCAGAGAAAAAGAGGAAAAAATATATAAAAAATTCTGACACTTTTTTTTTTTTTTTTTTACAATTTTTTCCTTCTTTAGAGTACCCTAGAGTCTACAGTTTAGGTTAGTGATTCTGTTATGATTCGGTCACCGAGGAGGATTGCCGGGGAATTAGCTAAGCAACCAGGAAACCAGAACGGTTGGTAACTGAGCGGATTGTAGACCCCTAAACCTAACAACACAACTAGTATTAGCCGTGGGACGTGCCTACGATGCCCTAGACGCCTCGGCACAGCCAAAGAGTTAACTAAGCCTAAAGCAAGAAACGGGAAAGCTAAACTGCCCCGGAGTAGAACCCCAAAGGAATAGATAGCCCCCAAACATATATTGTCAGTGAGACAAGATGAGACACAAACGCAGGCAGAAAGTAGAGTGAGCAAATGATGGGACCCAAACTGTCTAGATAGGACAGAAAAGATACTGTCTGCAATCACGCAAAACCCCTAAAAAATACAACACGGCTGATATACAAAAACACTGAGGCCACACGACCTCTCCCCCACTAGATCAGCATTCTGGTGTGAACTGGAAGCAAAGCAAAATACTAATATAACAGGGAATTAGCAATACTGAACAGAATGACCTAAGCTGTGACATATAAGCGGGGTCCAGCACAAATCCCAGCAGAGAATAATGCTGAACCCACTCAGCAAAGCAGAAAGCAGAGAAAGGCAAAAACTATATCAAATGCATAAGATTGCAGCAAACAAATAACTTATCTGAATGATGCAAGACCAAGGAGGGGAAAAAGCAGACTTCAAAGCACAGGAAGAGAAACCAAATCACCAGCAGCAACTGAAGGAAGCTTGCTCACTTAAATCCTCCCAGTCTGTAACCCCTGACTTCCAATCATCGTCTTCAGGTGACCAGCTTCACTACCCGTGGCAACCACCAGAGGGAGCCCTGACTCAAAAGTCAGATCAAGAGAGTTCACAACAGCATCCCCATGTACACGCCCTGCACTATCCTGTACCTAGCATGCTCCCGTATCCACACTTTACACTCTTCTGTATCCTGTGTGTCCCCTCCTGCACCTTGCTAGACACGCTCTCTCGCGTCTTCTGTGAGCCGGCCACCTGGTTCCAGCAGTTTTGGTACTTTACCCACCTTGGTCTGCCCCTGACACTCCCTGTATAGGGGGTGGTCCTCACTAGGTCATCTCACCCTGGGTGGGTCGGTATCACGACCCAGAGGGTCCACTCCAGGAGTCGCCACACATAGCATCCTTAGTTACTGAACAGCACGAAAACGTAGTGACAAATCTAGGGTTTGTGGCCGTTGATTCTGGGTCTGCTCCGAACGACACAATCGGGACACGCAGATGGATGCAGAGCTCTTCCAGCCGATGAACAATACCGAAAAGGCTTCTGCTTGATGAGGCACCTTTCAATTCACAGGTCCCGGGTCCTCAGCTTTTACAGCAGGAATTCCCTCACATCTGTACAGGTTTGGATACCGATTCAGTTTAGCCTCAATCTGCTGCTGCTCTTTACTCAGACGGATGCTGTCACGAGGGGATTTCACCACATCCCACACCAGCACAACTTTATACACTCCTCATTCCTGCAGAACCTGCTCAAGATGGCTGCCTGCAACTCTGTCATACCTCAGTTCTCCAACTGTCGCTGGGGGGTGGTTCAAACTGGTCTTTATCCCTTTGGAGGTTTTGTCCAGAGGGTTGTCGTTTTGTCCAACTAATTCTTTCCACTTCTTCACAGCCATAAAGGACCTGCACTTGTTTTCACGCAAACTTCTATTGCACAAATTACATGCCAGGAGGACCTCCAGGGAGATGATCAGTGAGGTCGAGAGAGAAGCTCTTCGTAATCTGGAGGAGCTATTGGATGAGCAAACAGCTCTGTTAACAAGTAGGTTTCCAACATCTATTCTTCGAAAGTCAACAAAATTCCCCCCCTTGTCGCTATGTCCGGCCATTGAAGTCTTTACTAAATTGGTTTATGAGGACTTCAAAGAATTATCGACTAAGCGCCGATATGATAATTTGACGCATGCTCAACGTATTGCTATACGAGAGCTACAAAAGCTTACTGACGTGGTCTTCAAGCCAGCCGACAAAGGGGGGGAATATTGTCGTCTGGCCCCACGATAAATACAAGCGTGAGGCCTTTCGTCAATTAAGAGACCCTAATACCTACTCACGTTTACCATCTAACCCACTTGCGACCTTCTCTCTCGACCTCCAGCGCATCCTCTTGGAGGCTCTGGACAACAATGTCATCTCAAGGCAGGTCTTTGATGGTCTTGTGACCAAGTTTCCGAGGACTCCAACTTTTTATTTACTACCTAAGGTCCATAAGAACGCCCTTGGCCCTCCAGGGCGTCCTATAGTGTCAGGCATCGACGGACTCTGTGATCCCATCTGCCAATTTATCGATTTTTACCTAAAACCGTTGGTGGAAACTTTACCATCATTTATACGTGACACTACTGACGCCCTGGCTAGGGTCAATGGCGTTTTTGTGGACCAAGGGACTTTATTGGTGACTGCCGATGTGGAAAGCCTCTATACGTGTATTGAACATTCTCACGGTTTGGATGCGGCCCGCCTCTTCCTGGGTGCCTCCGATCTGGGTGGCCCCTTGTGTGGGCTCATCCTCGAGCTGTTGCGCTTTATCCTTACCCACAATTTTTTTACCTTTAAAGACCAATTTTTTCTACAGAAGCGCGGCACGGCCATGGGCGCGGCCTGTGCGCCTGCGTACGCTAATCTCTTCCTCGGTTCGTGGGAGAGATTAATTTTTGGCGATGCAGGCGTGCAGGCCGCCTCCCATGTGCTGTGCTGGCACAGGTATATAGATGATATTTTCTTTTTGTGGGACGGATCGCTGCAACAGCTCGGGGATTTTATGAGGACGCTGAACCATAATGAATTTAATATTCATTTGACTTATTCTTATGATAGTACTAAAATCAGTTTTCTGGATATTACCATGAGTGTTGATCACTCTGGATATATTCAGACAGATGTTTATCCTAAACCGACATCTGTTAATTCTTTGGTTCATGCGTCCTCTGCCCACAACCCTTCCACCATAGGGGCCGTCCCGGTCGGACAGTTCCTACGGGTGAGGCGGATCTGCTCTTCGGATACTAAATTTGAGACTCAATCGGCTGATTTGAAGATGCGATTTCTGAACCGTGGATACGCAAATAGAAGTATTAAAAAAGGCTATTTAAGAGCAAGGGCCACACCACGCGGCAGTCTCTTGGAGTCTCTGAAGAGGCCCTCTTGTTCAATTAAGGAGGAACCTATTAGATTTATATCTACTTTCAACCATCAATGGGAGGATATGAGACAGATCCTTATGAAACACTGGTCTATTTTGGGTACTGAACCCTCCCTGGGAGCATCTCTGGGACCGTACCCCTCAATGACTATAAGAAGGCCTAAAAATCTTAAGGACCTTCTTGTGCAGAGTCACTACCTACCTGTACAGGTTAATCCGTTTGGCTCTAGGGGCCCTACACCTGGTTCCATACCCTGCGGTCACTGTCTTGCATGCACAAATGTACTGCGCTGCACCACCTTCAGTACCTCGGATGGAAGGAGACAGTTCGATATACGCCATCGAATATCCTGTGGCAGTATGAATGTGATCTATTACGCTACATGTGATTGTCCAAAAATTTATATTGGACTTATGTCAAGGGAACTTAGGATGAGGGTGCGTGAACACGTGCAGGACATTTGTGCATCCAAGACAGTGACCGATATGTCCCTCCTTAAAACTTTGCCCCGCCATTTTCGACAACATCATAATGGCGAATCAACTTCCCTTAAAATTAGAGGGATTGATCAAGTACATTTAGGGGTGAGGGGGGGGAATTACAAACGTAGGTTGGCTCAAATTGAGGCCAAATGGATTATTACACTGGACACAATGGCCCCTAAAGGGCTTAATGAATCATTGTCGTTTGCCTCTTTTTTGTAGGGTACCCTGAACGTTAAATATTTTCTTATTGGGCTTTTCTGGTCCTTTTATTTATTTTTCTTGTGCCCCTTCTCCTCCGCTGTTTCCCCATATCCCAGGTTTTTGGGTTGGTTTTATTTATTATTTTTTATGTGTGTTTTTTTAATATATGTTGTTTCACTTATCTCTTTTTTAGTTTATGCTGGACCTCTTTTCCATTCATCAGTTGGACCCACATTTCACACTTATACTTGGCTGTTCCACTGGCCCTAATATCTATATCTGTGCTGGATGTTTACTATCTTGGACATTGGTGTCTATGGACGACTATGGGATGCTGCAATTTGAGGAGATTAAAAGTGCTTCGATGTTATATTTGAATTTTCCAGTATCCACTGATATATATGTATAAACCTCTACTTGCAATTGTTTGCTTTATTTGATGTTTTAACTATATATTTCTGTCCATTTTTGACCTGTGCCCAATATTTTGTGCACTACTTTGATGTATATTTACATTCATTGGTGACAGTGGTTGTGCGCATGCCCGCTGTCCCTGTTTGCGGCCGACATGCGGAGGAGTGTCTTTTGCCTTCCTCCGGGCTCCCGTGGACTCCTCCTCCCCTGCTGCCCGGGGTAATGTATGACGCTTTCTCCTGCATTGTCCGGCCCTTCGGGTGTACAGCGCGCATGCGTCGCATTAAACCGCTCTGATTGGCTGATCGGGAACCATGTGATCAGTCACATGGGCTTAAGAAGGTCCTGTGCTCACTCCCCGGTATACTTCCCTTGAGAAAGCGTGCTTCTAGTCACGCGAAACGCGCGTCGGGCGTTCCCCTCACCTGGTCCAGGGTCCACTCAGCCTCTATTTGCACATCTGGTAAGATATCTTTTTTAAACTGGCCATATAAGATTTATCTGTGCACACTAGGTTACTATAACGGTTCTATAATGTGGCGCAGGAGTCTCCCAATTGGGAGATGGGGAATTAGCAGACACTGGTTACTTACCTAGATGTGGCTATATCTTACATACACTGTTTTGCTATCTGATATCTTGTGGCTGGGTGTTCTTCCCGGGTCACTCTGTTTTCTACCCTGTGGTGTCATTTTACTCTTTGTGTGTTTGTATAAAGTGATACATATGCTAACTAATAAAGACGTATTTTTATTATACTCACCTAGTTACTCATATTTTCTCGTTGCATGTATGGTCTTTATCCCTGTGTGCCAACTGACATACAGGTGACAGACTGAATCTGCATACCGCTGCCATCTAAAAAAAAGTGGCTAAAACACCATTAATTATAAATAGTGTTGAGCATTCCGATACCGCAAGTATCGGGTATCGGCCGATACTTGCTGTATCGGAATTCCGATACCGACTTCCGATATTTTTTCAATATCGGAAGTCGGCATCGGAATCGGAAGTTCAACGTTGATTGACAGCCTGACGTCATCATGATGCGCGGTGTGTGCGCATCATGATGCGCCGTCATTTCGGGCCTTCCGGGGGTCTCTGCCGGCCTGCCGGGGGGCTGTGTGGACTGCCCGGGGTCTGTACCGGCCTGCCGGGGGGCTGTGCCGGCCTGCCGGTGGTCTGTGCACCCTGTGGGGGTCTGTACCGGCCTGCCGGGGGGCTGTGCCGGCCTGCCGGTGGTCTGTGCACCCTGTGGGGGTCTGTGCCGGCCTGCCGGGGGGCTGTGCTGATGTCCGGGGGTCTGTGCAAGCATCGTCCGATGGGACTACAAGTCCCATCTGGCGATGCCTGCTACCATGACAGTGATTGACACATTAGCCAATGATGGGACAGTAGTAGTCCCATCATCCGGCTAATGTGTTAAATGTTAAAAAAAAAAAATACTACATACATACTACATACATACTACATGCATGCTACATACATACTACATGCTACATACATACTACATACATACCACATACATACTACATACATAACACATATATACTACATGCATGCTACATACATACTACATGCTACATACATACTACATATATACTGCATACATACTACATACATACTACATGCATGCTACATACATACTACATGCTACATACATACTACACATATACTACATGCATGCTACATACATACTACATATATACTACATGCATACTACATGCATGCTACATACATACTACATGCTAAATACATACTACATATATACTACATACATACTACATACATGCTACATACATGCTACATACATACTGCATGCTACATACATACTACATACATACTACATACATACTACATGCATGCTACATACATACTACATGCTACATACATACCACATACATACTACATACATACTACATACATACTACATACATACTACATACATACTACATATATACTACATACATACTACATACATACTACATATATACTACATACATACATACTACATGCTACATACATACTACATACATACCACATACATACTACATACATACTACATACATACCACATACATACCACATACATACCACATACATACCACATACATACTACATGCATGCTACATACATACTACATGCTACATACATACTACATATATACTACATACATACTACATACATGCTACATACATGCTACATACATACTGCATGCTACATACATACTACATACATACTACATGCATGCTACATACATACTACATGCTACATACATACCACATACATACTACATACATACTACATACATACTACATGCATGCTACATACATACATGCTACATACATACTACATATATACTACATGCATGCTACATACATACTACATGCTACATACATACTACATACATACTACATGCATGCTACATACATACTACATGCTACATACATACCACATACATACTACATACATACTACATGCTACATACATACTACATATATACTACATGCATGCTACATACATACTGCATGCTACATGCATGCTACATACATACTACATACATACTACATGCTACATACATACCACATATATACTGCATACATACTACATACAATACATTCATACAATACATACATAGACATACAGTACATATAACATAGAGTAACATACTTACCAATACTTGTCACATTGTTCCCCGAAGCCATTGTCTTTTACGGAATAAATATTAACATAACAAACCACAAAAATACTCACCCACAATCCGAAGCAGTCCATGAGTGTGTCCCACGACGATCTTGGGTAGAGAACTGCAGCATCAGCTGTTGCTGCCGTTCTCTACGGGCTGCAGGAATCCAATGACGGAAGGTAGGTATCCTTCCGCACTGTATTCCTCCGCCACTTAAAAAAAAAAAGTCCCTAGTCTCACTTTATGCCATTGCTGTGTGGGAATTTCCCACGCAGCAATGGCATAAAGTGAGACTAGGGACTTGAATGGGACTTCCGGTATCGGCATCGGCGATACCGATACTTTTTTTTAAGATCGGCCGATACATTCCGATCCGATACTTTGAAGTATCGGACGGTATCGCTCAACTCTAATTATAAAGAAACAAATCTATTGACAACAAGAACAAAGATTATTTAGGAGTGAGTATAATTACATTTATCTTCAATTATATACCGCCCCTGGTGAGCCAACACACATCTCACATTTGACTCTGAAATGTTGCAGCGTTTTAAAGAAAAGCAAACTTTAAAAACGTTGGAAAAGCAGGTCCTGATGGATTTGCTGCTCCCTCTTCCGATGACTGACAGGTCTCTCCTTAGACATGCACACAGGGAGAGACCTCTCATTAACTGCTTGGTCCCTGGAGGTATTTAGCATTTGTTTTACATGCATACATGTCTGAAATCATACGGCCATTTCCTGACAGATGCTGCCCGTGGATCGGGATGTTATTGGTCTCATTGTAGGGATGCTTCTTGGTTGTCTAAATTTCTGGCTTACTGAACTGACCCCATGATAATGACATACATGCTGTTATATTCAATGCAATGTGTTATGCTAGACCATGTCTTTATATGTTTTCTGTGAAAACTATTCAACATATCCAATGACAAGTGGTGTTAATCAATTTGCTCTGTGGGACACCCACCCATAGTGTAAAATGCCCAGACAGAGTGCCACTTAGAAACAGTAGTGAAATTTTAAAGTGGTTGATGCAGAGCATAAAAAGTTAACACACTGAGCTGCTCTGTGAAATGCTGAGTATTTGGAAGTGTGTAATTAGCATTAGTATGTCATTCCACCCTCCTGAATGTGGACAGAGAGCTACATTCTCCTGTGTAGGTTTCCCAAAGAGAGATACAAAGACGAAAAGCCAGCAGATGTACACTAGTATAAAAGGGCAAAGCAAAAGTTGTCTGCAAGGTAGAAAGCTAGTAAATACACAAGTGGTCAAAATTGTTGGTACCCCTCGTTTAATGACAGAAAAACCCACAATTAGAGTTGAGCGAAACGGGTCGAAAAATTTCAAAAGTCGCCGACTTTTGGCAAAGTCGGGTTTCATGAAACGAAACCCGACCCTAGGATGAGGTCGGCCACGAGGTCGGCGACTTACGCGCCAAAGTCGCGTTTCAAAAGTTTGTTTTGCGCTCTTTTTCAGCCAATCAGGATCCACGGACACTGTGGGCAACGTGATGACATGGGCAGGGGTCACCACCATCTTTCAGAAGGGCATGCAAGTGATTGGCTTGCTTTGGTGGGCGTCACAGGGGGTATAAAAGGGAGTGCACGCCGACCGCCATCTTACTTCTGCCGATCTCAGTATAGGGAGAGGTTGCTGCTGATTCTGTAGGGAGAGCGTTAGGCAGGGAAGAAGACAAAAAAACTGCTTCTGCTGCTAGCGATTTGGCCTGCACAACACACCAGTCACTGTGTGTGCAGTGCAAGGGGAGGCTATATAGTGGTGTATCAGTGGTGTTGGTTGTTGGGCTGCCTTCTAAGGCTTCCTGACATTCCTGCATTGCTGTTTACCCACTGCTCCGCAAACTGCTTTTTTAAAAGCAATCCCAATTTTTTTTTTTTGTCCTGCTGCGAAGAAAAAAAAACTGCTTCTGCTGCTAGCGATTTGGCCTGTACAACATAACCAGTCACTGTGTGTGCAGTGCAAGGGGAGGCTATATAGTGGTGTATCAGTGGTGTTGGTTGTTGGGCTGCCTTCTAAGGCTTCCTGACATTCCTGCATTGCTGTTTACCCACTGCTCCGCAAACTGCTTTTTTAAAAGCAATCCCAATTTTTTTTTTTTGTCCTGCTGAGAAGAAAAAAAAACTGCTTCTGCTGCTAGCGATTTGGCCTGTACAACACACCAGTCACTGTGTGTGCAGTGCAAGGGGAGGCTATATAGTGGTGTATCAGTGGTGTTGGTTGTTGGGCTGCCTTCTAAGGCTTCCTGACATTCCTGCATTGCTGTTTACCCACTGCTCCGCAAACTGCTTTTTTAAAAGCAATCCCAATTTTTTTTTTTTGTCCTGCTGAGAGGAAAAAAAAACTGCTTCTGCTGCTAGCGATTTGGCCTGCACAACACACCAGTCACTGTGTGTGCAGTGCAAGGGGAGGCTATATTGTGGTGTATCAGTGGTGTTGGTTGTTGGGCTGCCTTTTAAGGCTTCCTGACAGGCTGGCATTGCTGTTTACCCACTGCTCTGCAAACTGCTTTTTTAAAAGCAATCCAATCTCCCTTATCCTCGCGTCACTTTTGTCACAGCTGTGCCATCGAGCCTGTGACATAGCGCTCAGATATCAGTGGGCCTCACACAATCCAAAAGTGTCCAGTGTCCACAAGTGTCTGCAGAAATTCAAAATCTCCCTTATCCTCTCGTCACTTTTGTCACAGCTGTGCCATCGAGCCTGTGACATAGCGCTCAGATATCAGTGGCCCTCACACAATCCAAAAGTGTCCAGTGTCCACAAGTGTCTACAGAAATTCAAAATCTCCCTTATCCTCTAGTCACTTTGGTCACAGCTGTGCCATCGAGCCTGTCACATAGCGCTCAGATATTCATTGGGCCTCACACAATCCAAAAGTGTCCAGTGTCCACAAGTGTGTGCAGAAATTCAAAATCTCCCTTATCCTCTAGTCACTTTGGTCACAGCTGTGCCATCGAGCCTGTCACATAGCGCTCAGATATTCATTGGGCCTCACACAATCCAAAAGTGTCCAGTGTCCACAAGTGTGTGCAGAAATTCAAAATCTCCCTTATCCTCTAGTCACTTTGGTCACAGCTGTGCCATCGAGCCTGTCACATAGCGCTCAGATATTCATTGGGCCTCACACAATCCAAAAGTGTCCAGTGTCCACAAGTGTGTGCAGAAATTCAAAATCTCCCTTATCCTCTAGTCACTTTGGTCACAGCTGTGCCATCGAGCCTGTCACATAGCGCTCAGATATTCATTGGGTCTCACACAATCCAAAAGTGTCCAGTGTCCACAAGTGTGTGCAGAAATTCAAAATCTCCCTTATCCTCTCATCACTTTTGTCACAGCTGTGCCATCGAGCCTGTGACATAGCGCTCAGATATCAGTGGGCCTCACACAATCCAAAAGTGTCCAGTGTCCACAAGTGTCTGCAGAAATTCAAAATCTCCCCTGTCCTATAGACACCTTGTACCTTGTTTTACATTACTATATAGTTTGTTGGATTTTGTCTACATTTCTACCAAAAATGAGGAAGGCTGGTGGAAGAGGCCGTGGAATTGGGCGGGGGTTGGCAGCTGGTAATGATGGTGTTGGTGGTGGATCTGATGGTAGTGGCAAGAGCAAAATAGGACCGAATGCAGGAGGTGTTGAGCCTGCGTCATCGTCTGGCTACATAAGGCCTCGAACGCTTAGTTTTCTAGGAGTTGGCAAACTGCTTTTAAAGCCAGAGCATCAGGAAAAAGTTTTGTCTTACATTGCTGACTCAGCCTCCAGCTCTATCGCCTCCTCTTCTGAAGTTGTAAAAAGTAAAAGCACTGAGTCATCATTGGAGGCTCATGTTCATGAACCACACCTTTCCTTGTGTCCTTCACCCCAACCAAGATTGAAGGATGACGCAGACCATACTACTGATTACTCCATGGAGCTGTTTTCACATACCATGCCTGGATTATCAAGTCAAATGGTGAATTACCCAGGCCAAGATGAATCTGACATGGAGTGCACTGATGCACAGCCGCTGATGGATGATTCTGCTGGTACATTCACTCAGAGCACTACATTGTCCTCGCAGTGTACAGAGCCAGATTCTGACCCTGATGAGACTCAGGTGCCCCTTCCCGCACACTATACCACCATACACGGTGACACAGAGGAAGGTGCACATGACATAGAAGAGGAGGTGATGGATGACCCAGTTGTTGACCCAGATTGGCATCCATTGGGGGAAGAGGGTGCTGCTTCCAATAGCTCAGATGAGGAGCATCCACAGCAGACATCGACATCGCAACAGCTGTTATCTGGCAGGCCCGGAGCACTCCAAAGACAGGTTCCAAACATCAAAAGAGTTGCTGGACAGCTTGTCCAGAGGGTCAAAAGATCACAGCGTGCTAGGCCGCAAAATGTCTGCCAAAGTAGGAAGAGTGCAGTGTGGCACGTTTTTGACCAAAATCCTCATGATCAGGCCAAGGTTATCTGTAAGAAGTGCGCAAAGACCTTTAGCCGAGGGAAAAATCTGAAAAATTTGAATACCAGTTGCATGCTTAGACATTTAACCAGCATGCACTTGCAAGCGTGGACACAACACCAAACCTCAAGTGCCACATGTGCAACTGATCACAACGAAGGTAGTCAGCAACGCTACATTGTTTCCCCCACTGTAAGCCCACCGGTTAGCACAGCAGCAAATGTTGAGGTGTCGTTGCAAGGCCACAGCAGTCAGGGAATCCCACTGTTATATCAACGAAAGACTGATTCTAGGCCATCAGAAAGAACACCAACTCCATCACCATCATCAACCCTCTCTCAGTCCGCCCTGTCCACCGCTACTTCCACCATATGCAGCTCTCAAGTCCAGCTCACCCTCCCAGACACTATGAGTAGGTCAAGAAAGTACTCAGTCTCTCATCCGCGTACACTGGGTTTGAACGCCCACATTGTCAAACTAATCTCGTTTGAGATGATGCCCTTTCGGTTGGTGGAAAGCACAGCTTTCCGCGAACTCATGGCCTATGCAGTACCACGCTATGACCTACCCAGTCGCCACTTCTTCTCTCGCAAAGCCATCCCAGCCCTCCACCATCATGTGAAAGACCGCATTGTCCATGCACTCAAGCAGTCAGTGAGCGGAAAGGTGCACCTCACAACTGATGCATGGTCCAGTTGGCATGGCCAGGGCCGTTACGTGTCCATCACTGCGCACTGGGTTAATGTGGTGGATGCAGGGTCCACAGGGGACAGCGGTGGTGGGACAGTGCTGCCTAGCCCACGGTATAGGAAACAGTTGGCTGTTGGCGTTCGACCCTCCTCCTCCTCCTCCTCCTCCTCCAGAAGCGAAAGCTCGTCCACAGAGCGCAGTCGTACGAGCACTCCATCTGCAGCTGCCACTGTTGCACACGATGTGTCCCCCTATCGAGCAGCTAGTGGAAAGCGTCAGCAGGCTGTGTTGCAGATGATGTGTTTGGGCAACAGACACACCGCCGAGGTGCTGGCCGAGTACTTGAAGCGACAAACTGAGTCATGGCTGGGCAGTGTACATCTTGAGGCAGGCAAGGTAGTTAGTGATAACGGCCGTAATTTTGTGGCAGCCATAGCCCTTTCAAAACTCAGCCATATACCTTGCTTGGCTCACACCTTGAACCTGGTGGTGCAGTGCTTCCTCAAAAATTATCCGGAGTTAACAGCCCTGCTCCAGAAGGTGCGAAGACTGTGCGCGCACATCCGCCGGTCGCCTGTACACTCCGTTCGTATGCAGAAGCTGCAGCGATTGCTCCACCTTCCCAACCACCGCCTCATTATCGACATTGCAACAAGGTGGAACTCCACCCTGCACATGGTGGAGCGGCTGTGCGAGCAGAGGCAGGCCATAATGCATTTGTGGGAGGATACACAGCCAGGCACTTTGAGAGCAGACATGGAGTTGACAGGTGTGCAGTGGTCGAAGCTGAAAGACCTCTGTAAAGTCCTTCAGTGTTTTGAGGAATGCACACGGCTGGTAAGCGCATACGACGCCATCCTAAGCATGAGCATCCCACTTATGCGTCTGCTCATGCAAACTTTGACGCACCTTAAGGAGCAGGCGTCTGCAGCCAATGTTGATGAGGAGGAAGAGGAGGAGGGAATCCTTGATGACATTCAGCCATTGTCTGCTCAGGGACCTCTCCTGGATGAGGTGGAGGAAGAAGAGGAGGAGGAGGAGGATGATGGGGATGATTACTTAGGGGAGGAGGATGCATCTCGTGGGGCAAGTGAAAATGTTGGCGTGGCAAGGTCTGGTACAGGGTTTGTGCGTGACTGGAGGGATGTGGATTTGCCAGAAAGTGCTCCTCCAACCAGCACTCGCAGTGCATCATTGACACCGGGAACATTGGCCCACATGTCAGATTATGCCTTGCAGATCCTAAAAAGGGACCCACGCATTGCCAAAATGATGAACGATGATGACTACTGGTTGGCCAGCATCCTGGATCCACGCTATAAAGGCAAATTACAAAACATCATGCCACAGGAGAACCTTGACCTAATATTGGCTAATAAACAAGCAACTCTGGTAAATCGGTTGCTTGAGGCATTCCCAGCACACAGCAGCGGTGATGGTTCTCACACGAGCCGTACGGGCCGGGGGCAGCTTGGCAGAGGTGTTCGTGGTGCACACAGCAGAAGTGGCGTTGGAGACAGGGGTTTCATGACAATGTTGTGGACTGATTTTTCAAGTACCGCTCACACAACTGGTAATACTGCATCGATGGAAAGTGACAGGAGACAGCAGTTGTCAACTATGGTTACAAACTACTTTTCCTCCCATATCGATGTTCTCCCACACAGGTCATTCCCCTTTGACTATTGGGCCGCTAAACTGGACACCTGGCCTGAATTGGCACAATATGCCTTACAGGAGCTCGCTTGCCCAGCTGCAAGTGTGCTATCGGAAAGTGTCTTCAGTGCAGCTGGATCAATCCTGACAGAAAAAAGGACCCGTCTGTCAACCCAAAATGTGGATGATCTAACCTTCATTAAAATGAACCACGCATGGGTTTCCAAGGATTTTGTCCCACCTTCCCCTGATGACACATAGGGTGACAGAAAAATGGCTTGCTTTGGTCCACCTCTTCCTGGGACTTGACCTATTTCACCTTTTGCATCAGCTGAATGTCCAACATCAACATATGCCACTTTCTAAAACTCCCTAACTGTGCTGCCTCCCCCCCCCATGGCCGGGGTCACCACCTAGCGCACGACACCGTGCGAGTGCCGTTGCCCTGGACAGGTGGGTAGGCCGACTCTTGGGCGCGGGCACTGGCACAGGGTCCTTCATAGTGCAATCAAGTGTCTCTGACGGTGGCGGTGCACAACCGCCGTCAGACACACCGCCGTACTATGAGGGGCCCAGTGCCAGTACCGACGCCCACGAGTGGGCCCCCCTTGCTTGGGCAGGGCCCCAGCATTTGCAATCTTTACCTCTCCTTGCTCCTCCGCTGTGTAGTCTGGGCCGTCAAATCCATACTGTGCCTGACACTGTCTGAGCCTGCCTCCTGATGTATAGACATATATTTTGAATGTGTACGCTATCCATACATGTTACCGGGGAAACGGTACCCTTTCTAACCTTTGTGCAATCACATGCAATCCATACTGGGCCTAACACCGTCTGAGCCTGCCTCCTGATGTATAGACATATATTTTGAATGTTTACGCTATCCATACATGTTATCTGGGGATACGGTACCCTTTCTAACCTTTGTGCAATCACGTGCAATCCATACTGGGCCTAACACCGTCTGAGCCTGCCTCCTGATGTATAGACATATATTTTGAATGTGTACGCTATCCATACATGTTATCCGGGGAAACGGTACCCTTTCTAACCTTTGTGCAATCACGTGCAATCCATACTGGGCCTAACACCGTCTGAGCCTGCCTCCTGATGTATAGACATATATTTTGAATGTGTACGCTATCCATACATGTTATCTGGGGATACGGTACCCTTTCTAACCTTTGTGCAATCACGTGCAATCCATACTGGGCCTAACACCGTCTGAGCCTGCCTCCTGATGTATAGACATATATTTTGAATGTGTACGCTATCCATACATGTTATCTGGGGATACGGTACCCTTTCTCACCTTTGTGCAATCAAGTGTAATCCATACTGGGCGTGAGAACGGCTGGCGAGCTGTTAAGCAAGCTACAGCACCTGTGGTTTGCACACGTAAGTTTTTCATTTTTTCAGGAATGACGGTTAGGCCTAATTCCGGAACTGCGGTTGACCTGCACTTACTGGGAAATCATCGTTCGCGGGTAATAATTGTAATCAGTGATCCCCATCACTAACGTTGTTCAGCAGGTTATCTGCACCTGTAAGCGACAAACGCTGGCCTTTTCAGTGTAGCGCACATGCAGCCACGGACATGTAAGGGCATGACACACCAGTTATTGGCCAATCTCATGTGCCAGAGCCTCACGTGTCCCTCTAGTAAGCCGGACTCGGACCGCAGGGCATGACGGAGTCTCGTTCGTTAACGGAATTAAGCTTGCAATGTGTGCATCTGTTCTGTAGCTGGCATGGTTGAGGTTTCCCAGGTGGAGTGGAATTTAACCGTAGGCTCCACTCCTGGTGGTGCCCTTCTGGACATTCCTTTAAGGTTCAGCTTTGCAACCATACTGCCCACGTAAAACAAACACTTTGCCTTCATGAACGCTGTTTGGAGGGTCATGACTCGTGGGAATAACGCCGCCCAATCAGTTAACCTGCTAGAGAGATCGTTCGTTGCTCCCAAGCATGACATCACACTCCCTAGGAAGAAGGTAATGCCACTGTGGCGACCGTACTCCTGGGGGCGACACAAGTGCACTGATGCCCAGCCACTGCTCGATGAATCTGCTGGTACATTGACCCAGACCACTACATTCCCCTCGCACACTACACGACCTGAATCTGACCCTGATGAAACTCAGGTTACCCTTCCCATATACAGTTCCATCTTACACGGTGACAAAGAGGAAGCTGCAGATGAAAGTGCAGGTTCGGCCCATCCGCCATCAGACACACCACCGTACTATCAGGGGCCCTGTGCCAGTGCTGTCGCCAACGAGTGGGCCCCCCCTGCTTGCTCAGGATCACAGCACTTGCAAAGTTGAAATACTGTGCAGTGAGATGGAAGATGGGGACGACGAGGAGTCCAGACAAGTACAGGGATTCCCTAGCGAGGAGACTTATTTGATTGTTTTCAATGTTGGGACAGCAATTTTTGGGGAGCACTATACTCTGGAGAATGATAGATGGGGCCCACCATACACTGGAACATTCCAAAGGTGGAGCAGCATTTACAGGGCCCATTATACACTAGAGCATTAGAAATGGGGCCCATTATGTTTGGAGCATTATTTGGGCCCATAAGACAGTGGAGCTTCATCCATGGGGACCAACATATACTGTAGCATTATGTGGAGCTCATCATATACTGTTTCAAACATTATATGGGACCAATGATTCTGTATGGAGAAATAGATGGGCCTCATCATGAGATGTAAAAAGTGAGGTATTTTTCATTGTACTATACCGCTATTTCTCTGCCGTATCGGAGCATGATGAGTTGTGGTATGTGTTAAAGGGGCGCTCTTTTGCCCAGGGCACATGAAAACCTGCAGCCAGCCCTCCCCCCCCACAACTTTAGCCAAATAACCCCCATTTTTCAGTGCATAACTTGTATTATGAAGTTAATTAAGGTTGACAAGCTTAAGTAAGAAGAATTGATGCTTTTGGCATTCAAATGGGCACTGTAGGTGTGTTTCCTGTCCTCCTCTCACTGCCGACTTTTATTCCCCATTGACTTACACTGGGTTTCGTGTTTCGGGACGACCCCGACTTTTCCCTATAATCGGACGATCTTGCTCGACCCGACTTTTGGAAAAGTCGGGTTTCACGAAACGAAACGCGACCCTAAAAAAACAAAAGTCGCTCAACTCTACCCACAATGGTCACAGAAATAATTTTAATCTGACAAAAGTAATAATAAATTAAAAATCTATGAAACTGAACAAATGAAATTCAGACATTGCTTTTCATCCATGCTTCCACAGAAGTTTTTTAAAAATAAAACTCATGAAATAGGCCTGAACAGAAATGATGGTACCCTTAACTTAATATTTTGTTGCACAACCTTTTGAGGCAATCACTGTAATCAAATGATTCCTGTAACTGTCAATGAAACTTCTGCACCTCTCGACAGGTGTTTTGGCCCACTCCTCCTTCCAGTTGTCTCGTGTTTGAAGGTTGCCTTTTTCAGACGGCATGTTTCAGCTCTTTCCAAAGATGCTTTATAGGAATTAGGTCAGGGCTCATAGAAGGCCATTTCAGAATAGTCCAATATTTTCCTCTTAGCCATTCTTGGGTGTTTTTAGCTGTGTGTTTTGGGTCATTATCCTGTTGCAAGACCCATGACCTGAGACTGAGACCAAGCTTTCTGACACTGAGCAGCACATTTTTCTCTAGAATCCCTTGATAGTCTTGAGATTTCATTGTACCCAGCACAGATTCTAGACACCCTGTGCCAGATGCAGCAAAGCAGCCCCAGAACATAACAGAGCCTACTCCATGTTTCACAGTAGGGACAGTGTTCTTTTCTTGATATGCTTCATTTTTCCATCTGTGAACATACAGCTGATGTGCCTTGGCAAAAAGTTCCATCTTTGTCTCATCTGTCCATAGGACATTCTTCTAGAAGCTTTGTGGCTTGTCAACATGTAGTTTAGCAAATTCCACTCTGGCTTTTTTATGATTTTATTTTTTTTCCTTGGTTGTCTCCCATGAAGTCCATTTTGGTTCATACAACGACGTATGGTGTGATCTCACACTGATGTTCCTTGAGCTTGAAATTCACCTTTAATCTGTTTAGAAGTTTTTCTGGGCTCTTTTGTTACCATTCATATTATCCACTTGGAAAGCGCAAGCATTCTGCAAGCTAAAAACGCTTGAAAAACGCTTGTGTTTTGCGGGAAAACGCATGTGAATTCCGCATGCGTTTTACCCGCAGCAGAGAGTTACGGAAATGCTGTGGACATTTCCGCAGCATTTCTGCAACGTGGGCACTTAGCCTAACTGTGGTCACAGGAACATCAAGCTACTTGGAGATGGCCACAAACAGGTCATGTTTTCAGGATTTCCTTGTATTGCACAGGTGATAATTTAATCACCTGCACATGTAATGATTCCAGCACCTTGTGCAATGCTAAGGAAATCCTGAAAACATGACCTGTTTGCGGCCCTTGAGGAATGCAGTTTGAGACCTCTGCTTTAACATGTTTGTCTATAATTTTCTTTCTAATCTCCTGAGACAACTCTTTCCTACGCTTCCTCTGGTCCATGTTGAGTGTGATACACACCATGTCACCAAACAGCACAGTGAGTATCTGTAGCCCTCTATACAGGCCCACTCACTGATTTCAAGGCTGTAGACATCTGTGATGCTAATTAGTGGACACACCGTGATTTAACATGTCCCTTTTGTCACATTATTTTCAGGAGTACCTTCATTTCTGTCCAGGCCTATTTCATGAGTTTTATGTTTTTTTAAATTCTGTGGAAGCATGGTTGAAAAGCAATGTCTGACTTTCATTTGTTCAGTTTCAAGCTATTTCTGTGACCATTGTGGGTTTTTCTGTCATTAAACGAGGGGTACTAACAATTTTGACCATGTGTGTAAGTAGTGAGTGACACTTGCTAAATGATTTATCACCCTATGGACTTGTTAGGGCTTAACCCCTTAATGTCCAATGACGGACACAGTCCGTCATCAGACATCTCCCCTGCTTTGATGAGGGCTCCGGCGCTGAGCGCGCATCAAAGCCGGGACATGTCAGCTGTTATGAACAGCTGACATGTGCCCACAATAGGCGCGAGCGGAATCGCCGTCTGCCCACGCCTATTAACTAGTTAAATCCCGCTGTCAAACGCTGACAGCGGGCAATTAAATAGCATTTCCGGCCGCCGGGCCGGAAATGACGTCATCGCCGACCCCCGTCACGTGATCGGGGTCGGCGTCATTTTGCCTGGACAACCAGAGGTCTCTATGAGACCTCTATAGTTGTTCCAGGCATATGGCTTTCAGTGCCACCCGGTGGTCGGTGCTGAAAGCACAGCAGTAAATCTGCTACATATGGTCGATCTGCTCATCGCCCATATGTAGCAGAGCCGATCGGGTTGCGCATGCTTCTAGCCTCATATGGAGGCTATTAAAGCATGCCAAAAGTAAAAAAATAAAAATGTCTAAAAATAAAAAAAAATTAAAAAAACCTAAAAGTTAAAATCACCCCCCTTTCGCCCCAATCAAAATAAAACAGTAAAAAAAAAAATCCCACATACACATATTAGGTATCGCCGCGTTCAGAATCGCCCGATCTATCAAAAAAAAAGCATTAACCCAATTGCTAAACGGCGTAGCAAGAAAAAAATTCAAAACGCCAGAATTACGTTTTTTTGGTCGCCAAGACATTGCATTAAAATGCAATAACGGGCGATCAAAAGAACGTATCTGCACAAATGTGGTACCATTAAAAATGTCAGCCCGGCACGGAAAAAATAAGCCCTCACCTGACCCCAGATCATGAAAAATGGAGACACTACGGGTCTCAGAAAATTGCGCAAATTTTTTTTTTTTTTTTTTTTTTTTTTTTATCAAACTTTGGAATTTTTTTTCACCGCTTAGATAAAAGAGGACATAGACATGTTTGGTGTCTATGAACTCGTAATGACCTGGAGAATCATAATAACAGGTCAGATTTAGCATCTAGTGAACTTAGCAAAAAAGCCAAGCAGAAAACAAGTGTGGGATTGCACTTTTTTGCAATTTCACCGCACTTGGAATTTTTTTCCTGTTTTCGAGTACACGACATGGTAAAACCAATGGTGTCATTTAAAAGTACAACTCGTCCCGCAAAAAATAAGCCCTCACATGGCCATATAGACGGAAAAATAAAAAAAGTTATGGCTCTGGAAAGAAGGGGAGGGAAAAATGAAAATGCAAAACCAAAAATACCCCTGGTCGTTAAGGGGTTAAAAGAGGCATGTAAGAAATTCCAGGCTGCTCTGCAGTAGTTGTCCTCTGTCCCAGGTGGAATAGATTAACCCAAGTGGGTGAGAGGGGCACCATTACAGAATCTTTAAGGACAGGGATTGCCACCTATGAAGCTAGGGTGACTTATTTTTGTGAGTGAAGAACATGTCCACTGTTATCACAAAGTTTGCCACAGCAGGGGGAACACAGTTTTTTTTCTGACTGTGCTGCTTGCCATAAAAGTAGCATTGGAATGCTAAGACTGGGTGCGAAGAGAAGTTCCATATCAGAGACATCCTGAGGCACTTGTCTTTATATGCATAACTATGACACTGCCAAGAGATGACCATAAGAAGAGAATGTGGCCAGCAATGTGTATATGTTCTGTGCTGCGATGTTAAAAAGAGCATGTCTAAGTGAAGAATGAGCTGCTGAGGTGTTTGCCAGCAGACTGTCATAACTAAGCACAAGCAAAGCGTTGCCAGTGTTAATCATTAATGTAAACTTAGTATCTAACTCTGTTCAAGCCTTTTGCCTTTTATTGAGTCTCTCTAACCATCAATCATTTTCCCTTCCAGTGAGTAAAAACCATTTGAACTGTTGTGTGAACCCATCTGTATTTCTTTTGCCATCCCATAGTTGGGAAATCACGATTTCTTTTTTTTACCATCTTTTCAGTTAGCCATTAAAAGGTATCAACTACTGAGGACTCTCAATCCTGAATATTTTTCTATTTCTTTTTAGGGTCTATATATCCCTATTATTTAAAGAAATCACCCAACTCTTGTTTCTTAAGTACCTTGTACATGTGACAATAGTGAATCATATATTTGTATAGACTTTAAAATCAGTCGGCAATACGTTGCTCCATGTGAATAGGGATGTATGCCGACATTCATGAAACTGTATCCTTATAAAATAAGGCTGTGAATAAAGATCATCTTTATACAGTTCTAAGGAATATGATGTGATCTAACGTAAATAGATAAAAATAAATCATATTTTCATAGCGTTTAGTAAGGATTGATAATTTAAGGGGGTTGTCTGGTCTGAAACTACAAGTCTTCAGTCACTCTAATTAACTGCAGACTTGTGACTCTTCACATCTCTCACACCGCACACTGTGAGGATTCTCCTGTGGTGGCACTAGGAGAGGAGGGTGTGGCTGCAAGTATGTAATTTACATGCATGTGGTCACATGCCAACTAGACTGTATCTGACCTCACTCGGTGTAAGTGTATTGAGTGAGGCTTGATACAGTCTATTTGGAATGTGGCTTGAAGAATGAAAATGGCATAATTGCTGTCATATCACAGCTCACTGCAGGCACAGGAAAATCCTGACAACTCGCAGTGAGTTCAGTGTGAGAGTTCATAAATCTGCAGTCACATAGAGTGATCGCAGACTTATAGTTTCAGACTTAACAACTACTTTAATGCTTTACTCCTAGAGAACCAATTTAATAAATGGCTATGCTTGCTAAAGTAGACTAATTGTTTTAGCAGAGCAATGAATAAATGAAACAAATGCAGCCTATTTTGACCTGACCAGCTTTGACATCTTTTATGACTACTTTTACCTTGAAAACCAACTCAAATCCATCTTGCTCAGACAAGACAAACTGCAGGTGTGGCATGGCAAAGCCCATTATAGTCCATGGAGAGGGGAGGGGGAGTAGGAGGGAGGAAACAAGCAGAGGAAGAAATAGAAACAGAACAATGAAGTTGTATCAACTTTTTAACCTCATGCAAGAGCTGTACCACATCCAGGCAACTCAGCTCTTGTCATCAATGTCCTCCTTTCTGCTACAGTTTGTGACAATGTCCTAGAAAGTGAATGAAGAGCAGGTAACCATCTCTGTGTGCTGTGCTGTATATGGCAGAGATCACAGCCGCTAGTCTCCTCCCTGCCGCTCCTAGTGGGTTGCAAATCAGAGACTGGACACGCAGATGGGAAAAACTGGTGAAAATGCAGGGTACAAGTGATATAATGGTCATTTCTCATGTATACATACAGGATAGCTTATTCTGAAAAGTCACTTGAGAGTCTGGTTAATAAACTATTTTGCCTTTATGAATTCTCATTAGCAAATCTAGTAAGTGTTTATGGCAACCGGCCCAGAGTTACGTGTACAGGGGGTATGCTGCCAATGGATTTTGGAGAATACATATGAAGACAAATAGTATCTCACATTTTCTTAGAATTAAAAAAAAAATTGGAAAAAGGAAAACAATTGATAAAATAGGAGAAACTGTTGTTAGCAAAACTTAAGAAGAAAAGCAATATGGGAGCACTCATTGTACAGAGCCGTAAAATGTTAACCTGCAAAGAATTTAAAAATGTTCCCTATTTTAGATGATCTGAATAATTAATATAAAACATAAGAACATTGCATTATCCTTACATACTTTTGCTGTATTTCAAATTATACATCTTATCATTCTCATTCTTCCATCGTTCTAACATAATTAGTGACAAGCCATGTAACGGGAAAAGAGTTCTTTGGGGGGGGGGCTGAAAAGCAGGGCGAAACACGCGCGTCGGGGCCAAGAGGCAGATGCATTCCATAATTCTCCCACACTGCAGCTAATTCATAGCTATAGTATATAACCTTCTAATGGCTTACTGATATTTTTATTAGAACTCTTTTCCTATGACATGGCTTGTCACTGACGTATACAATCCTACTAGAGAAAAAAATAATGGATAATAATGGCCAGTAGTGGGATCAGTTGTTGAATACATTTCTTACCGTTTAACACACACGTCAGGGTTTCCTTTCTCCTATGCACGTGCACTTTAGTATTATCTTATGTTGTAGCCATCTAGTGGCCAAATATCACAATAATGCACAGGGACATTATAGGATTTCATTTGATAGATTAGTTTTGTGAGCAATTTAGGAATAATATTTTTTGCTTTGAGTCTAAGAGGCACTAGCACTTTAACTTTAATTGTTTGATTTTCAAATTACTCCATAACCATGTTACTGAAATAATGAAATTGGTGTAAAAAAATCTTTATCTTATACCTTGCTGCTACTTTTTTATTTTTTGTTTGCATTTATGCCTTTATTCCAGTATCTATTCCTGAAATTTTAAAGTGTTCTTATCCATTAACTAATAAACATTAACTTTTAAAATTAAACCCTTTGGTCACTTCAAATATGTCTTCCTATTTAACACATTAGGGACAAGTTTGTTGTTGTATTTAATAGTTGACCATTGTCATGATCCATGCTGGATCAGGACTGATAAAAAGCACAGGTAATCTTTTTTTTTTCTTAAGCTGTGCTTAAGTTGGTTTTTGCCCCCGGTGGCCAGTAGGATTATTGCACTGTGGTGTCGTTTGTTTTAAGTTTGCCCCCGGTGGTGGTGAGCGTCATTGCACTCTTGTTTTGTTTAGTTAAGTGCACATGGTTATAATGCAGCTGTGATTACTGGCTCTGCTATAACAGAGTCACAGGTGTTGCAATCAGTGTTGGTGATAGTGTTCATTTCAACCATGAAATGAGCTGGAGAGGAAGGAAGGAGCTGGAGAGCGTTCCTTGCAGTACTGTCTTAGCCCTGCTGTGGAAGGAGTCATAGGGGATTTCCTTGTGGCTCTGATAGAGCTTGGTGGCAGCGATTCAGGAGGAGAGCTGCATTCTGGTGGTGGACTCTGTTGCCAGGAGCAAGTGCAAGAGAGTAAAGCTAAGTGGTGTTTCCCTGTTTGTGTTTTTCCTTTGTGTGTATTAGTGCATCGGTGGGGCCAGTGCCTGCACCACCCAGCTCCCTAGCATGGGATAGAGGTAGGGTGTGCTAGGGCGACAGGTTCCTGATCAGCGCCCGGTTCGGAACCGGCATAGGGAACGTTAGGAGCGTTAGGGACACTGACTCAGGGGAGTGCAGGAGGTCTCCACGTCCCCTTCCCCTATCGCAGGGCCCACCGTTGTTCTGTTTCCCCTTTCGCCGTGTCTTGTTGTTTTAGTTACCGGCCTGCGGGCCGTGTCACACAGGACAGTATCACGTGCCGCGTCTTGTTGTTTCCAGCCTGCGGGTCACGTCACACAGGACGGGTCATCGTGACATCACCAACCAATACATTTTTTTTTTGCTGAGCCATGGACCCAGTTCAGACCTTTGCCCAAATGCTGCAGACCCTTACTGAGGAGATTAGGGGGCTGCGCGGTGAGTTGGTGCAGCAACTGCAGCAGTTTGGCTTTGGGGGCATGGTTCAGAGACAGGCTCAGCCAGGACCCAAGATATCCCTCCCTGACAGATTTTCTGGAGGGAGAGATCAATTCTTGGTGTTTCAACAAGCCTGTAAATTGTATTTCAGGCTGCGCCCTCGTTCATCAGGGAGTGAAGAGCAACGAGTGGGAATCATTATGTCCCTTCTTAAAGGGGATCCCCAATCCTGGGCCTTCTCCCTACCGGACGATTCTCCATCATTGGTGTCCGTGGACGAGTTTTTTGTGGCTTTGGCGCTTGTGTATGGGCATCCTGATGGTGTCGCCCTGGCTGAATTCCAAATCCGTAGGTGTAAACAGGGAGCCCGGGTTGCTGAAGAGTACTACTCATAGTTTAGGAGATGGGCCACTAACACTCAGTGGAATGACCCTGCACTTAGGAGTTAATTTGTGCAGGGTTTGTCTCCAAAGTTGCAGGATACTCTAGTGCAGTACGCCGCCCTCAGGTCGCTGGAGGCCGCCATGTCCCTTGCCATCCGGGTGGATAGACGCCTTAGGGAAAGACATATACAAAAAGTGCCCCCTGATGTCCTCGCTAGGGAGGAAGACCCCCCAGTGCGGACGGAGGAACCCAGACAGCCCGGTGTTGTTGATACAAAAATGGGGGTTTCTGCAGCTCGTCGTGGTGGGGGTATGCTTTTCCTGTGGGAAGCCTGGCCATTTTATGAGAGCCTGCCCAGTTCATGCCAAGTCTCCAGACGAACCTATGCAAGTAGGAGGAGCTAGTTTGTATTCAGAGCTGCCTACGGTTTGGGGAGTTGTGTCGGCATGTTTGTACTGTGGGCAGACTGGTCATGTCCTGAAGGCTTGCCCATTGCGCGCCAAATATTCTGTGCCATCTGAGAAGCCGCATTCCCCTGGTTGCTTGGAGGGAGGCGACCAGGGAGTATACCTTTCCTCCATTTTGCCCTCCCAAGGTACCATGTCAGCAGAGGTCTTGGCTGGCGGGGTACCGGAGGTGATACCGGTGCTTGTGGACAGCGGAGGAGGAGTCAGTCTGGTGGATGCTCGCTTTGTCCAGACTCATGGTCTGAGGTGTAGGACGCTAGCCCAGCCTATTAGCGTCCAGGCCTTAAACTCTGTTCCACTGAGCCAGGGGAGCTTGACCCAAGTCGTAGAGAGTATCCATCTGCGTATAGGACATCATGAGGAGTCCTTGTCATGCTACGTCTTGGAGGGAATGCCAGTACCTATTGTTTTAGGCCTCCCTTGGCTGAAAAGACACAACTCGGTAATAGATTGGTGGGTGAGGGAAGTGGTCAGCTGGGGGCACTCGTGTGAGGGCTGCTGCCTAAGAACTACTGTCTCTGCCGTCTCTCTTCAACTGACCCCTTCCTCTCCGGTGAGAGCAGCAGATGTGCTGCAGGAGAGTAGCGGCAAGTCTCAACCCTTGCCATTGGCCAACCCTGGGAGGTGCAGACCTCGTGGTGGAAGGGGTTGGAGGGTGGTGTACCCCTTGGTGACGTGCAGGGGGTGTGAGTGTGGTGATACAAGGGGACGCCTCTGTTGTCAATCCCAGAAAGAGTTCTCCAAATGGTGACAAACGAACGAGTGGCAATAAACGTTCAGGTCCGGATCTGTGTGTTTTAGCGAGCGTGTATGGGTGGCCACCAAAAAACATCCAGTGAAAGTGTGTTGTGGAGTGTTACAAGCTCATACCAAACATACACATGCACAACTCGTTCCCCAGGTCGGCGCTTCGGAGATGTGCCTCCAGAAACGGTGCCAATACCAGCAGGCTCGTTTGTCTTCAACCTGACGTGCAGGTAGTTGCTGGGGTGAACTCTGGGTCTGGGTGTCCCCTCTGTAGGTGGTTCCCTGATGAGCGGTCTTGAGGGTCCAGAGGCCCCTCATTATGGGGAGGGTGTTATGAATGAGTCACCGAGGAGGAAAAACAAAAACAAGCTAAGCCACAGAAAACCAGAGAGGTTGGTAACTAAGCGGATTGCAGACCCCTGATCCTATCCCCACAACTAGCAGTAGCCGTGGAGCGTACCTACGATGATCCTAGATGCCTGGTCACAGCCGGAGAACTAAATAAGCCTAAAGCAAGAAAAGGGGAAATCTAAACTGTCCCAGAGCAGACCCCAGAGCAATAGACAGCCACCAAACATGTATTGTCGGTGAGACAAGAAGAAAACACAAACACAGATAGAAAAATAGGCTGAGCAAACGATAGGGCCCACACTAACTAGAAAGGACAGGAAAGGAAAGATGCTGTCTGCAATCACACACAAAAACCCTGCCAAAACAAGTCCAACACTTTCTGATAACAAAAACCCTGAAGTCGCTACACTTCAATTCCCTATATCAGCACTCTGGTATATTCTGAAGACAGAGCAAAAAGAGACCAATCTGATCAGGGACAAAAAGCAAACTGGCATAAACAGAGACATAAGAATGGAAATTCAGCACAGCCCCAGCAGGGGCTGGCTGACCAGAAAAACTGAGTAAACCAGACCAAATCTCATGTGAAAAAATAGCAGAGAACACTTATCTTGAGAAGGCAGGAACAGAACTGGAAACCAGAACTTCGAGGCAGGAAAAAATCACCAGCACAAAATTAGGGAGTCGGCTGTCTTAAATCCAGTCAGAGACTCCTGATGTCCAATCAGTCCTCCTCCTCAGGTGGCAGGTCTCTGCCATTTAGATCAGCTTCATTACCTACTGTCACCACTAGAGGGAGCCCGGATGGAGAACTCACGACTCCTCTGTCAACACAGCCAGCTCCACCACCCTCACCAGAAGCCAGAAGTAAACCAGAAAATGAGTTCACAACAGGAGGGTACTGTCATGATCCATGCTGGATCAGGACTGATGAAAAGCACAGGTAATCTTTTTTTTTTCTTAAGCTGTGCTTAAGTTGGTTTTTGCCCCCCGGTGGCCATTAGGATTATTGCACAGTGGTGCCAGAAAATGAGTTCACAACAGTACCCCCCCCTTGAGGAGGGGTCACCGAACCCTCATCCATGCCACCAGGCCGATCAGGATGGGCCCGGTGAAAAGCACGAACCAATCTATCGGCATGAATGTGAGAGGCTGAGACCCAAGAATTGTCCTCCTGGCCATAACCCTTCCACTTGACCAAATACTGGAGTCTCCGTCTAGCCAGACGAGAATCCAGTATTTTGTCTACCTCATATTCCACATTACCTTCAACCAACAAAGGGTCAGGAGGTGCCACCATAGGAACCACTGGCTCAACAAACCTCTTCAACAGAGACTTATGAAACACGTTATGGATCTTAAACGTAACTGGAAGAGCCAATCGAGAAGAAACCGGGTTAAGAATCTCCAAAATCCTATAAGGTCCAATAAATCTTGGCTTGAACTTTGGAGACGCAACCTTCATTGAGATATTTTTTGACAACAACCAAACCATATCACCCACTTTAAACCGGGGACCAATGGTCCTATGCCGGTTGGAAAACCGCTGGGCCTTTTCTTGAGAGAGGGACAACTTATCCACCACTTGATCCCAAATCTGCTGCATTCTCTCTACCAGTGTCAACACCTGGGCAGGCTGAAAATTCCACTTGCCCTGAAGAAAATCGAGGATGAAACTCAAAGTTACAGAAAAAGGGCGACATCAATATGGCAGAACTAGCTCTATTATTTAGGGCGAATTCGGCCAGGGGCAAAAATGAGACCAAATCATCCTGATCAGCTGATATAAAACATCTCAAATAGGACTCCAAAGTCTGGTTTGTTCTCTCACTCTGCCCATTGGTCTGTGGTGAAACACAGAGGAGAAGGATAACTGAATTCCCCGCTTGGAACAAAAATCTTTCCAAAATCTGGAGACAAACTGGACTCCTCTGTCCGACACAATGTTCTCAGGAAACCCATGCAACTGAACCACCTGTTGTAAAAACAAGGGCACCAACTCTGAGGAAGATGGCAGCTTTGGGAGTGGTACAAGATGGACTATCTTAGAAAATCTATCACAAATCACCAAGATTACAGTCATTCTCTGAGAGACAGGAAGATCCGATATAAAATCCATTGAGATATGGGTCCATGGCCTCTTGGGCACCGGCAAGGGCATCAACAACCCACTAGAACGAGAACAGGGTTTAGACGGGAACAAGTACCACAAGACTGCACAAAATTCCTGACATCACGAGATAAGGCGGGCCACCAAAAAGACCGACTCACCAAATCTCTGGTACCAAAGACACCTGGATGACCAGCCAACGCGGAGAAATGAACTTCAGACATCACTCTCTTCCTCCACTGGTCAGGAACATACAATTTTCCCATAGGACAACGCTCAGGTTTGTCCTCCTGAAATTCTTTTAGGGCACGTCTCAAATTGGGCAAAATGGCAGAAAGAACTACCCCCTCACCTAGGATGGTAGTAGGTTTGGTCACAATAAGAGAATCAGCAAAGAAACTCCTAGAAAGGGCGTCTGCTTTAACATTCTTAATGCCCGGAAGAAAGGAGACCACAAAATCAAAACGCGTGAAAAACAAGGCTCACCTAGCCTGTCTATGATTCAAGCGTTTGGCCGACTCCAGGTAAATTAAAATCTTGTGGTCAGTGAGGACCACAACCTGATATCTAGCTCCCTCCAACCAATGTCTCCACTCCTCGAATGCCCACTTCATTGCCAACAATTCCCGATTCCCCAAATCATAGTTGCATTCAGATGGGGAGAACTTTCTGGAAAAGAAGGCACAGGGATTCATTTTAGAAGTCACCGGATCTTTTTGGGACAAAACAGCTCCTGCACCAATCTCCGAAGCATCTACCTCTACCTGAAATGGAAGTGAGACATCAGGTTGCCGTAAAACCGGAGCAGAGGTGAACCTCCGCTTCAGCTCCTGAAATGCCAAAACAGCCTCTGGAGACCAATTCAGCACATCAGCGCCCTTCTTGGTCAGATCAGTCAGTGGTTTGGCAATACAAGAAAAATTAGCTATAAATTTACGATAAAAATAAGCAAAACCCAAAAACTTCTGGAGAGCCTTCAAAGAAGTGGGCTGAACGCAATCATAAATGGCCTGTACCTTAGCCGGGTCCATTTCAATAGTTGATGGAGACAAAATAAATCCCAAAAATGAATTCCTCTGTACACCAAAAAGGCATTTCGATCCCTTAACATACAGGGAATTCTCCCTCAAAATCCGGAACACAGTCAGAACATGTTCCACATGAAAATCCCAATCACTGGAATAGATCAGAATATCATCCAAATAGATGATCAAAAACTTATCCACAAAGTCCCGGAAAATATCATTCATGAAGGATTGGAAGACAGAAGGGGCATTAGTGAGCCCAAAAGGCATCACCAGGTACTCAAAATGTCCCTCCGGAGTATTAAACGCTGTCTTCCATTCATCCCCATGCTTGATGCGAATAAGATTATAAGGCCCCCTGAGGTCAAGCTTAGTAAACCAGCAGGCACCTTTAACTCTGGAGAATAACTCAGAAATCAGGGGTAACGGATACTGATATTTAACCGTAATCTTGTTAAGGGAACGATAGTCAATACAAGGCCTTAATGAACCATCTTTCTTAGCCATGAAAAAAAAACCATCACCCAAGGGTGAAGAGGATGGTCTAATATGACCCTTCTCCAACGACTCCTTAATATAAGATCGCATAGCCTCGTGTTCAGGTACAGATAAGTTGAAAAGCCGACCCTTGGGAAATTTACACCCAGGCTTCAACTCAATTGCACAGTCATAACTCCTATGAGGAGGCAGGGACGCAGACTTACTCTCACTAAATACATCATAAAAATCAGCCAAATTGTCAGGAACATCATGAGACTGGGGAGAGGTGGAGAAAACAAGAGTGTCACCAAGAGCACACCAACAGCCCCAACTCACCACAGACACAGATTTCCAATCCAAAACTGGATTATGGATTTGCAACCAGGGAAAACCCAGAACAATAGTATTATGCAAATTATGCAGTACCAAAAATCTACAATTTTCTTGGTGGTCTGGGGCGACCAGCATTATTACCTGAGTCCAAAACTGAGGTTTATTCTCCGCCAAAGGTGTAGCATCAATACCCCTCAAAGGAATAGGTGTCCACAGAGGTATCATGGGAAAACCACAATGTTTAGCAAAATCCAAATCCATCAGATTCAAAGCCGCTCCTGAATCCACAAAAACCTTGGCGGAAAATGTGTATAAGGAGCAGATCAGAGTAATTGCCAAAAGAAACTTAGGTTGTACGCCACCCACAGCAAATGTGTGTGCAAAACGTTTCTCTCGTTTAGGGCAGACAGAAATAATATGAGAGGCATATCCACAGAAAAGACACAGCTTATTACGCCTTCTAAACTCCTGACGTTGCACCCTAGACAAAACTCTATCACATTGCATAGGTTCAGACATTTATTGAAAAGGTGGCAACACCTCTCGTGTAGTTTTACATTCACGTAAACGCCGATCAACTTGAACGGATAATGACATAGAATTGTCAAGACCAGAGGGAACAGGAAATCCCACCATAATATCTTTTATGGTTTCTGATAAACCCTTGCGAAAGAGAGCTGCCAAGGCACCATCATTCCATGTAGTAAGGACCGCCCACTTTTGGAATTTTTGACAGTATAACTCTGCAGAATCCTGACCTTGGTTCAATGCCAATAGGGCTTTCTCAGCTTGATCAATAGCATTAGGTTCATCATACAACAACCCCAAGGCTTGAAAAAATGCATCCACATAAGTCAGAATAGGATTTTCAGGTGTCAAAGAAAACGCCCAATCCTGGGGATCGCCGCACAGCAAGGAGATGATAATTTTAACCTGCTGCGCAGAGCTCCCCAATGAGCTAGGCTTCAAGGCAAGAAATGATTTACAATTATTCTTAAAATTCAAAAATTTAGCCCGATCCCCAGACAACACATCAGGAGTAGGTATTTTTGGTTCAATATCATGTGATTGAGCGAGATAGGCGGAAATTCCCCGCACTTCAGCGGCGAGCTGCTCCACACGATCAGACAATTGCTTAGGCCTGTTTCACACATCAGTTTTTTTGTGTCAGTTAAAATCCGCCAAAATGGCGGAAAGCGAATCCGTTGTTAACTGATGTGAACGGATGCCACCGGACCGGTTTTTTGACGGATCCGCCGAATGAAGAATTTTAAAGGAACTGCTGCCCGGGAAGGAGAGAGAATGAGAGAGAGAGAGAATTTTTTCTGTCCACCAGAAATGATTTCAGGGTTAAATTTCTGCCTGACTTCATTCCTCCGGGCATGCGCACTATAAAAATGTGGATCCTTCAGCACAAAAAACGTTACATGATCCGTCCAGGCATCTCGGCGGACGCAAAAAAAAATTGACGGATCCGCAAAAAAACGGATCCAACGGATGGCCATCCGTCAAGATCCGCCGGTAATGCAAATCAATGGGGAAAAAAACGGATCCGCCAAAAAAAATGTCGGATCCGTTTTTTTGCAAGAACGGTGGATTTTGACTGATGGTCAAAAACGGAAGTGTGAAACAGGCCTCAATCTCCATTAAGGAAAAAATCCTCCTACGGCCCCAGAGAAAAAGAGGAAAAAATACATATAAAAAAAAAAATTCTGACACTTTTTTAACAATTTCTTCCTGCTTTTGAGTACCCTAGAATCTGCGTTATGGATGGTGATTCTGTTATGAATGAGTCACCGAGGAAGAAAAACAAAAACAAGCTAAGCCACAGAAAACCAGAGAGGTTGGTAGCTAAGCGGATTGCAGACCCCTGATCCTATCCCCACAACTAGCAGTAGCCGTGGAGCGTACCTACGATGATCCTAGACACCTCGTCACAGCTGGAGAACTAAATAAGCCTAAAGCAAGAAAAGGCGAAATCTAAACAGCCTCAGAGCAGACCCCAAAGCAATAGACAGCCCCCAAACATGTATTGTCGGTGAGACAAGATGAAAACACAAACACAGATAGAAAAATAGGCTGAGCAAACGATGGGGCCCACACTAACTAGAAAGGACAGGAAAGGAAAGATGCTGTCTGCAATCACGCACAAAAACCCTGCCAAAAAAGTCCAACACTTTCTGATAACAAAAACCCTGAAGTCGCTACACTTCAATTCCCTATATCAGCACTCTGGTATATTCTGAAGACAGAGCAAAAAGAGACCAATCTGATCAGGGACAAAAAGCAAACTGGCATAAACAGAGACATAAGAATGGAAATTCAGCACAGCCCCAGCAGGGGCTGGCTGACCACAAAAACTGAGTAAACCAGACCAAATCTCATGTGGAAAAAATAGCAGAGAACACTTAGCTTGAGAAGGCAGGAACAGAACTGGAAACCAGAACCTCAGGGCAGGAAAAAATCACCAGCACAAAATTAGGGAGTTGGCTGTCTTAAATCCAGTCAGAGACTCCTGATGTCCAATCAGTCCTCCTCCTCAGGTGGCAGGTCTCTGCTATTTAGATCAGCTTCATTACTTACTGTCACCACTAGAGGGAGCCCGAATGGAGAACTCACGACTCCTCTGTCAACACAGCCAGCTCCACCACCCTCACCAGAAGCCAGATGTAAACCAGAAAATGAGTTCACAACAGGAGGGTACTGTCATGATCCATGCTGGATCAGGACTGATAAAAAGCACAGGTAATCTTTTTTTTTCTTAAGCTGTGCTTAAGTTGGTTTTTGCCCCCGGTGGCCATTAGGATTATTGCACTGTGGTGCCGTTTGTTCTAAGTTTGTCCCCAGTGGTGGTGAGCGTCATTGCACTCTTGTTTTGTTTAGTTAAGTGCACATGGTTATAATGCAGCTGTGATTGCTGGCTCTGCTATAAAAGAGTCACAGGTGTTGCAATCAGTGTTGGTGATAGTGTTCATTTCAACCATACTTGGTGGAGGAAGGAGCTGGAGAGCGTTCCTTGCAGCACTGTCTTAGCCCTGGTGTGGAAGGAGTCATAGGGGATTTCCTTGTAGCTCTGACAGAGCTTGGTGGCAGCAATTCAGGAGAAGAGCTGCATTCTGGTGGTGGACTCAGTTGCCAGGAGCAAGTGCAACAGAGTAAAGCTAAGTGGTGTTTCCCTGTTTGTGTTTTTCCTTAGTGTGTATTAGTGTAGCGGTGGGGCCAGTGCCTGCTCAACCCAGCTCCCTAGCAACGGATAGAGGTAGGGTGTGCTAGGGCGACAGGTTCCTGATCGGCGCACGGTGCGGAACCCGCATAGGGAACGTTAGGAGCATTAGGGACACTGACTCAGGGGAGTGCAGGAGGTCTCCACGTCCCCTTTCCCTATCGCAGGGCCCACCGTTGTATCTGTTTCCCCTTTCGCCGTGTCTTGTTGTTTTAGTTACCGGCCTGCGGGCCGTGTCACACAGGACAGTATCACGTGCCGTATCTTGTTGTTTTAGTTACCGGCCTGCGGGTCGCGTCACACAGGACGGGTCATCGTGACAACCATGCGGTTTATTCTCTACGTGTTTCGAAGTTGGACCAATTTGTTCATCAGGAGAACCCCAGTGTTAAATTAAAAAAATACACATATTTGGTATTAAAGCAAGAAATGTGCCAAATACCTTAGTAGGAAGGCATGGCGGACATATATAAAAATGTACCGCCATATAGGTAAACATTCCACTCCTTAAACATAATCTCAAAATAGGAGAACAAATGGAGTATCAGATCCAAATATTTAAAATTTATTATCAATTTATTAAATAACAATCATGTCTAAATACAGTACAAGGGAAGCATTATAGCAAAAAAGACAAATAAGACAAAGATGGGAGTCGGTAAGCCATGCAGCAGCGCCCCTGCCTATAGCACATAAGTATAAGTACAATTCACATAGTGTGGTAACCCTTCGAAAGAGAAGGCATAGATCAGGCACGCAACCATCACAACAGTGTCCCCAAATGGGGGAAGTAGTGCTGCTGATATGGGGCGCTTACCAAATAGAGAATGCACGGACACCCACAGAGGGTAAAGGCCTCTACTTCCCCCATTTGGGGACACTTGAAGCTGCGCTTGCCTTCCACTCGAGTACATGCTCTTTCTGGTCATCATCAACAAGCCCTTATGCAGCTATGTGGATGGAAAAATAAAAAACAGGGCTCTTGGAAAAAGGGGAAGAGAAAACTAAAATGAAAAAATGGGAAATAGCTGGAGCGTGAAGGGGTTAATTGGTATATAGCACTTTTTAACCTTTGAAAACTACTAAACGTTTGATGGAGGCTCCAATGCACTGTGCTACAAACTATTTGAAAGTCAGGTCTTCTACTCTATGACACTAGGAACAGAAGATTTTTTGTGGTCTCTGGATCAGGCCTCTATAACACACTAGATGCTACAAACTATTTAAAACTCAGGTCTCCTACTGTATGACATTAGGAACAGAATAATTTTTTGTGGCCTTTGGATATTTCCTCTATAACACAAGAGATGCTACAAACTATTTGAATGTGAGATGTCCCCTACTGCATGACACTAGGAACAGAAATTTTTTTGGTGGCCTCTGGATCAGGCCTCTATAACACACTAGATCCTACAAACTATTTGAAAGTCAGGTCCCTTACTCTATGAGACTAGGAACAGAACAATATTTTGGTTGCCTCTGGATCAGGCCTCTGTAACACACTAGATGCTACAAACTATTTTAAAGTCAGGTCCCCTACTGTATGACACTAGGAACAGAAAATTTTTTTGGTGGCTTATGGATCAGGCCTCTATAACACACTAGATGCTACAAACTATTTAAAAGTCAGGTCCTCTACTGTCTGATGTTTAGGAACAGAAAAAAAGTTTTGGCTATGTGCATGAGATCTACAGACAGCTTAATATCAACCCAACAAAATGTTACGGCGGGCTGTCTAACTTTTTGCAACTGAAAAATTATAATTTTTTTAAAGTGCCTTAGGTCTGCAGACAGTTTCATATCACCACAGCACTAAATTACGAGGTGGGATACAGCAGGCTGTTTCTCATTTAGCTAGTGAAAAATATTATCTAGAATGCTATACTCATGCATAGAGCACAGTAGAAGCAGTGCACAACACACTTGTAGGACATGTGCCCTGCTGGCTTTGTCTGTGGACAATAATAAAAAAAAATGCTGGAAGGTAAATTTAACGGCCACACTGAACACTAGCTAGCTACACTCTCTGAATGATATACAACCGCCTAGCTAACTAGCTAAAATCTTTCTGCTAACAGTGCCAGCGTCAGGAGTAGAGATGAGCGAATATGTTAGGAAAACAATCGCCAAACATAAATTCGGCACGAATATGGCACATTCGGATTCGTGACCAGAAACAAGCAAAATTTTATAAAATCGGAAAAAAATCGGTAAAATTCTGTAAAAGGTGTGGGAAAATATTTGCGTTGCCACAAAAATATTTTCAGCACTTTAGCAATGATAATGGTGGTGTATCATGAGCGTTTGGCACATGTTTGATGAGGGGAGGGGTTTGCAGAGCTCCGAGGTGCAGCGTTCTTGTAAGCAGTCACTTTTTTTCCTAACTTTGTGTGCACAATGTGGCTAGCCACTCAGGGCGCAGGAAACACCCACAATGTCCTGACACAACAGCTTGTATCATTGGCTGCTGAAATCACATGTCCTTCACCATATAAATAGAGGGGATCTTGTTTTAGTTCCATTTTGACACTGTAACAGCGCAGAGAGGCTGCTCCTGACACTGCCACTGTTAACAGCAAGATTTTAGCTAGTTAGTAAGGCGGTTGTATATCAGTCAGATAGTGTAGCTAGATAGTGACCAGTGTGGCTGTAAAATTCACCTTCCAGCTTTCTTTTTATTTTTTGGACATTACTGAGGTCCACAAAGAAAGCCAGCAGGGTACGTGTTTTGCACTGCTTCTATTGTGCTCCATGCACAAGTATAACGTTCTAATTAATATTTTTTCACTAGTTAAATGTGAAACAGCCTGCTGTATCCCACGTAGTAATTTTGTGGTGGTGACATGAACCTGTCTGCAGATCTAAGGCACATTAAAAAAAATTATAATTTTTCAGTTGCAAAAAGTTGGACAACCGGCCGTATCACACTTTGTCATTTGGTTGAGTTGAAATTAAGCTGTAGAGGCCTGATCCATAGGCCACAAAAATTCTTCTGTTATTAACATCATACAGTAAGGGACATGACTTTAAAATAGTTTGTAGCATCTAGTGTGTTATAGAGGACTGATCCATAGGCCATAAAAAAATTCTTCTGTTCCTACTGTCATACAGTAGGGGATCTGAATTTAAAATAGTTTGAGGCATCTAGTGTATTATAGAGGCCTGATCCATAGACCACCAAAAAATTCCTCTGTTCTTAAAGCCATAGAGTAAGGGACCTGACTTTTACCCCCTTCTGACATATGACTTACTATCCCGTCCATGTGCCCTGGGCCTTAATGCCCATGGACGGGATGGTACATCATACCTATCAGCCGTGCTCATGGGGGGAGCGAGGTTGATCGTGGGTGTCAGCTGATTCTCAAAGAAGAACTCACATGACTCTGTGGACCAAAATATGGAAAAATTATAGGAACTCAAAAACTATTTTTTGCAATAAAAAGCGTCTTTTAGTGTGTGACAGCTGCCAAGCATAAAACCCGCTATAAATAGCAAATCAAACCCCCCTTCATCACCTGCTTAGTTAGGGAAAAATAATCAAATAAAAAAATTTATTTATTTCCATTTTGCGGTTAGGGTTAGGGTTGGGGCTATAGTTAGGGTTAGGGTTGCTACTAGAGTTGAGCGACTTTTGGTTTTTTAGGGTCGAGTTTCGTTTCGTGTAAGTCGAGTAAGATCGGCCGACTATAGGGAAAAGTCGGGGTCGGCCCAAAACACGAAACCCAATGTAAGTCAATGGGGAATAAAAGTCGGCAGTGAGAGGAGGACAGGAAACACACCTACAGTGCCCATTTGAATGCCAAAAGCATCAATTCTTCTTACTTAAGCTTGTCAACCTTAATTAACTTCATAATACAAGTTACGCACTGAAAAATGGGGGTTATTTGGCTAAAGTTGTGGGGGGGTAGGGCTGGCTCCAGGTTTTCATGTGCCCTGGGCGAAAGAGCGCCCCTTTAACACATACCACAACTCATCATGCTCCGATACGGCAGAGAAATAGCGGTATAGTACAATGAAAAATACTTCACTTTTTACATCTCATGACAAGGCCCATCTATTTCTCCATACAGAATCATTGGTCCCATATAATGTTTGAAACAGTATATGATGAGCTCCACATAATGCTACAGTATATGTTGGTCCCCATGGATGAAGCTCCACTGTCTTATGGGCCCAAATAATGCTCCAAACATAATGGGCCCCATTTCTAATGCTCTAGTGTATAATGGGCCCTGTAAATGCTGCTCCAGTGTCTGATGTCCACCTTTGGAATGTTCCAGTGTATGGTGGGCCCCATCTATCATTCTCCAGAGTATAGTGCTCCCCAAAAATTGCTGTCCCAACATTGAAAACAATGAAATAAGTCTCCTCGCTAGGGAATCCCTGTACTAGTCTGGACTCCTCGTCGTTCCCATCTTCCATCTCACTGCACAGTATTTCAACCTTGCAAGTGCTGTGATCCTGAGCAAGCAGGGGGGGCCCACTCGTTGGCGACGGCACTGCCACAGGGCCCCTGATAGTACGGTGATGTGTCTTATGGCGGGTGGGCCGAACCTGCACTTTCATCTGCAGCTTCCTCTTTGTCACCGTGTAAGATGGAACTGTATATGGGAAGGGTAACCTGAGTTTCATCAGGGTCAGATTCAGGCCGTGTAGCGTGCGAGGGGAATGTAGTGGTCTGGGTCAATGTACCAGCAGATTCATCGAGCAGTGGCTGGGCATCAGTGCACTTGTGTCGCCCCCAGGAGTACGGTCGCCACAGTGGCATTACCTTCCTCCTAGGGAGTGTGATGTCATGCTTGGGAGCAACGAAGGATCTCTCTAGCAGGTTAACTGATTGGGCAGCATTATTCCCACGAGTCATGACCCTCCAAACAGCGTTCATGAAGGCAAAGTGTTTGTTTTACGTGGGCAGTATGGTTGCAAAGCTGAACCTTAAAGGAATGTCCAGAAGGGCACCACCAGGAGTGGAGCCTACTGTTTAATTCGACTCCACCTGGGAAACCTCAACCATGCCAGCTACAGAAAAGATGCACACATTGCAAGCTTAATTCCGTTAACGAACGAGACTCCGTCATGCTCCGCGGTCCGAGTCCGGCTTACTAGAGGGACACGTGAGGCTCTGGCACATGAGATTGGCCAATAACTGGTGTGTTATGCCCTTACATGTCCGTGGCTGCATGTGCGCTACACTGAAAAGGCCAGCGTTTGTCGCTTACAGGTGCAGATAACCCGCTGAACAACGTTAGTGATGGGGATCTGTGATTACAATTATTACCCGCGAATGATGATTTCCCAGTAAGTGCAGGTCAACCGCAGTTCCGGAATTAGGCCTAACCGTCATTCCTGAAAAAATGAAAAACTTACGTGTGCAAACCACAGGTGCTGTAGCTTGCTTAACAGCTCGCCAGCCGTTCTCAGGCCCAGTATGGATTACACGTGATTGCACAAAGGTGAGAAAGGGTACCGTATCCCCGGATAACATGTATGGATAGCATAGTGTACACATTCAAAATATATGTCTATACATCAGGAGGCAGGCTCAGACGGTGTTAGGCCCAGTATGGATTGCACGTGATTGCACAAAGGTGAGAAAGGGTACCGTATCCCCGGATAACATGTATGGATAGCATAGTGTACACATTCAAAATATATGTCTATACATCAGGAGGCAGGCTCAGACGGTGTCAGGCACAGTATGGATTTGACGGCCCAGACTACACAGCGGAGGAGCAGGGAGAGGTAAAGATTGCAAATGCTGGGGCCCTGCCCAAGCAAGAGGGGCCCACTCATGGGCGTCGGTACTGGCACTGGACCCCTCATAGTACGGCGGTGTGTCTGACGGCGGGTGTGCACCACCACCGTCAGAGACACTTGATTGCACTATGAGGGACCCTGTGCCAGTGCCCGCGCCCAAGAGTCGGCCTACCCACCTGTCCAGGGCAACGGCACTCGCACGGTGTCGTGCGCTTGGTGGTGACCCCGGCCATGGGGGGGAGGCAGCACAGTTAGGGAGTTTTAGAAAGTGGCATATGTTGATGTTGGACATTCAGCTGATGCAAAAGGCGAAATAGGTCAAGTCCAAGGAAGAGGTGGACCAAAGCAAGCCTTTTTTCTGTCACCCTATGTGTCATCAGGGGAAGGTGGGACAAAATCCTTGGAAACCCATGCATGGTTCATTTTAATGAAGGTTAGATCATCCACATTTTGGGTTTACAGACGGGTCCTTTTTTCTGTCAGGATTGATCCAGCTGCACTGAAGACTCTTTCCGATAGCACACTTGCAGCTGGGCAAGCGAGCTCCTGTAAGGCATATTGTGCCAATTCAGGCCAGGTGTCCAGTTTAGCGGCCCAATAGTCAAAGGGGAATGACCTGTGTGGGAGAACATCGATATGGGAGGAAAAGTAGTTTGTAACCATAGTTGACAACTGCTGTCTCCTGTCACTTTCCATCGATGCAGTATTACCAGTTGTGTGAGCGGTACTTGAAAAATCAGTCCACAACATTGTCATGAAACCCCTGTCTCCAACGCCACTTCTGCTGTGTGCACCACGAACACCTCTGCCAAGCTGCCCCCGGCCCGTACGGCTCGTGTGAGAACCATCACCGCTGCTGTGTGCTGGGAATGCCTCAAGCAACCGATTTACCAGAGTTGTTGTTTATTAGCCAATATTAGGTCAAGGTTCTCCTGTGGCATGATGTTTTGTAATTTGCCTTTATAGCGTGGATCCAGGATGCTGGCCAACCAGTAGTCGTCATCGTTCATCATTTTGGCAATGCGGGGGTCCCTTTTTAGGATCTGCAAGGCATAATCTGACATGTGGGCCAATGTTCCCAGTGTCAATGATGCACTGCGAGTGCTGGTTGGAGGAGCACTTTCTGGCAAATCCACATCCCTCCAGTCACGCACACACCCTGTACCAGACCTTGCCACGCCAACATTTTCACTTGCCCCACGAGATGCATCCTCCTCCCCTAAGTAATCATCCCCATCATCATCCTCCTCCTCCTCTTCTTCCTCCACCTCGTCCAGAAGAGGTCCCTGAGCAGAAAATGGCTGAATGTCATCAAGGATTCCCTCCTCGTCAACATTGGCTGCAGACGCCTGCTCCTTAAGGTGCGTCAAAGTTTGCATGAGCAGACGCATAAGTGGGATGCTCATGCTTAGGATGGCGTCGTCTGCGCTTACCAGCCGTGTGCATTTCTCAAAACACTGAAGGACTTTACAGAGGTCTTTCAGCTTCGACCACTGCACACCTGTCAACTCCATGTCTGCTCTCAAAGTGCTTGGCCGTGTATCCTCCCACAAATGCATTATGGCCTGCCTCTGCTCGCACAGCCGCTCAACCATGTGCAGGGTGGAGTTCCAACCTTGTTGCAATGTTGATAATGAGGCAGTGGTTGGGAAGGTGGAGCAATCGCTGCAGCTTCTGCATACGAATGGAGTGTACAGGCGACCGGCGGATGTGCGCGCACAGTCTTCGCACCTTCTGGAGCAGGGCTGTTAACTCCGGATAATTTTTGAGGAAGCACTGCACCACCAGGTTCAAGGTGTGAGCCAAGCAAGGTATGTGGCTGAGTTTTGAAAGGGCTATGGCTGCCACAAAATTACGGCCGTTATCACTAACTACCTTGCCTGCCTCAAGATGTACACTGCCCAGCCATGACTCAGTTTGTCGCTGAAAGTACTCGGCCAGCACCTCGGCGGTGTGTCTGTCGCCCAAACACATCATCTGCAACACAGCCTGCTGACGCTTTCCACTAGCTGCTCGATAGGGGGACACCTCGTGTGCAACAGTGGCAGCTGCAGATGGAGTGCTCGTACGACTGCGCTCTGTGGACGAGCTTTCGCTTCTGGAGGAGGAGGAGGAGGGTCGAACGCCTACAGCCAACTGTTTCCTATACCGTGGGCTAGGCAGCACTGTCCCACCACCGCTATCCCCTGTGGACCCTGCATCCACCACATTAACCCAGTGCGCAGTGATGGACACGTAACGGCCCTTGCCATGCCGACTGGACCATGCATCAGTTGTGAGGTGCACCTTTCCACTCACTGACTGCTTGAGTGCATGGACAATGCTGTCTTTCACATGATGGTGGAGGGCTGGGATGGCTTTGCGAGAGAAGAAGTGGCGACTGGGTAGGTCATAGCGTGGTACTGCATAGGCCATGAGTTCGCGGAAAGCTGCGCTTTCCACCAACCGATAGGGCATCATCTCAAACGAGATTAGTTTGGCAATGTGGGCGTTCAAACCCAGTGTACGCGGATGAGAGACTGAGTACTTTCTTGACCTACTCATAGTGTCTGGGAGGGTGAGCTGGACTTGAGAGCTGCATATGATGGAAGTAGCGGTGGACAGGGCGGACTGAGAGAGGGTTGATGATGGTGATGGAGTTGGTGTTCTTTCTGATGGCCTAGATTCAGTATTTCGTTGATATAACAGTGGGATTCCCTGACTGCTGTGGCCTTGCAACGACACCTCAACATTTGCTGCTGTGCTGACCGGTGTGCTTACAGTGGGGGAAACAATGTAGCATTGCTGAATACCTTCTTTGTGATCAGTTACACATGTGGTACTTTAGGTTTGGTGTTGTGTCCACGCTTGCAAGTGCATGGTGGTTAAATGTCTAAGCATGCAACTGGTATTCAAATTTTTCAGATTTTTCCCTCGGCTAAAGGTCTTTGCGCACTTCTTACAGATAACCTTGGCCTGATCATGAGGATTTTGTTAAAAAAAGTGCCACACTGCACTCTTCCTACTTTGGCAGACATTTTGCGGCCTAGCACGCTGTGATATTTTGACCCTCTGGACAAGCTGTCCAGCAACTCTTTTGATTTTTGGAACCTGTCTTTGGAGTGCTCCGTGCCTGCCAGATAACAGCTGTTGCGATGTCGATGTCTGCTGTGGATGCTCTTCATCTGAGCTATTGGAAGCAGCACCCTCTTCCCCCAATGGATGCAAATCTGGGTCAACAACTGGGTCATCCATCACCTCCTCTTCAATGTCATGTGCACCTTCCTCTGTGTCACCGTGTATGGTGGTATAGTGTGCGGGAAGGGGCACCTGAATCTCATCAGGGTCAGAATCTGGCTCATTACACTGCGAGGACAATATAGTGCTCTGAGTGAATGTACCAGCAGAATCATCTATCAGTGGCTGTGCATCAGTACACTCCTTGTCAGATTCATCTTGGCCTGGGTAATTCACCATTTCACTTGATAATCCAGGCATGGTATGTGAAAACAGCTCCATGGAGTAATCAGTAGTATGACCTGCGTCATCCTTCAATCTTGGTTGGGGTGAAGGACACAAGGAAAGGTGTGGTTCATGAACATGAGCCTCCAATGACGACTCAGTGCTTTTACTTTTTACAACTTCAGAAGAGGAGGCGATAGAGCTGGAGGCTGAGTCAGCAATGTAAGCCAAAACTTTTTCCTGCAGCTCTGGCTTTAAAAGCGGTTTGCCAACTCCTAGAAAATTAAGCCTTCGAGGCCTTGTGGAGCCAGACGATGACGCAGGCTCAACACCTCCTGCATTCGGTCCTATTTTGCTTTTGCCACTACCATCAGATCCACCACCAACACCATCATTACCAGCTGCCAACCCTCGCCCAATTCCACGGCCTCTTCCACCAGCCCTCCTCATTTTTGGTAGAAATGTAGACAAAATCCAACAAACTATATAGTAATGTAAAACAAAGTACAAGGTGTCTATAGGACAGGGGAGATTTTGAATTTCTGCACACACTTGTGGACACTGGACACTTATGGATTGTGTGAGGCCCACTGAATATGCCACAGGCTCGATGGCACAGGTGTGAAAAAAGTGACTACAGGATAAGGGAGATTTTGAATTTCTGCACACACTTGTGGACACTGGACACTTATGGATTGTGTGAGGCCCACTGAATATCAGAGCGCTATGTCACAGGCTCGATGGCACAGGTGTGAAAAAAGTGACTATAGGATAAGGGAGATTTTGAATTTCTGCACACACTTGTGAACACTGGACACTTATGGATTGTGTGAGGCCCACTGAATATCAGAGCGCTATGTCACAGGCTCGATGGCACAGGTGTGAAAAAAGTGACTACAGGATAAGGGAGATTTTGAATTTGAATTTCTGCACACACTTGTGGACACTGGACACTTATGGATTGTGTGAGGCCCACTGAATATCAGAGCGCTATGTCACAGGCTCGATGGCACAGGTGTGAAAAAAGTGACTACAGGATAAGGGAGATTTTGAATTTCTGCACACACTTGTGGACACTGGACACTTATGGATTGTGTGAGGCCCACTGAATATCAGAGCGCTATGTCACAGGCTCGATGGCACAGGTGTGAAAAAAGTGACTACAGGATCACGGAGATTTTGACTTTCTGCACACACTAGTGGACACTGGACACTTTTGGATTGTGTGAGGCCCACTGAATATCACAGCGCTATGTCACAGGCAGAAATTGGCTAGTGTATCACAAACTACAAGGTGTATATAGAATTGGGCAGAATAGGAATCTCCCTAGAGTGTAGGTCTGTAAGAACGGAACAAGTCCTCCACTTATACTTCCACAGTGACACACAGGTAGCTTCACTGTGGCCGTGATCACAGCCATTACACGGTACTGAGAGGAGCGTGCACGTACACGGCTGTTCGGTGTAAGTAAAATTGTCAAGCTCCGTGTTTTTTAAGTATACGGACTGACACACGCTGTCTCTCTATAGTTTTGAATGTGATCAAACAGCAAATATATTTAACTGTTTGAAAGCTAGACAAAACTAGAAGGTGCAGGTCTGTAAGAACGGAACATGTCCTCGACTTATTCTCACAGAGTGACACACAGATAGCTTCACTGTGGCTGTGATAACAGCTGTTACACGGTACTGTGTGAGGAGTGTGCACCGCTGTATGGTGTGAAAAAATGCACGCTCAATACCTCAGCAGAACAAAAAAAAAAATTGGGATTGCTTTTAAAAAAGCAGTTTGGAGAGCAGTGGGTAAACAGCAATGCAGCCGTCAGGAAGCCTTAGAAGGCAGCCTAACAACCAACACCGCTGATCCACCAAAATATAGCCTCCCCTTGCACTGCACACACAGTGACTGGTGTGTTGTACAGGCAAAATCGCTAGCAGCAGAAGCAGTTTTTTTTCTTCTTCCCTGCCTAACGCTCTCCCTACAGAATCAGCAGCAGCAACCTCTCCCTATGCTAAGATCGGCAGAAGTAAGATGGCGGTCGGTGTGCACGCCCTTTTACACCCCCTGTGACGCCCACCAAAGCAAGCCAATCACTTGCATGCCCTTCTGAAAGATGGTGGTGACCCCTGCCTATGTCATCACATTGCCCACAGTGTCCGTGGATCCTGATTGGCTGAAAAAGAGCGCAAAACAAACTTTTGAAACGCGACTTTGGCGCGTAAGTCGCCGACCTCGTGGCCGACCTCATCCTAGGGTCGGGTTTCGTTTCATGAAACCCGACTTTGCCAAAAGTCGGCGACTTTTTAAATTTTTCGACCCGTTTCGCTCAACTCTAGTTGCTGCTAAAGTTAGGGTTAAGGTTAGGGCTATAGTTAGGGTTAGGGATGGGGTTAGGGTTCGGATTAGGGTTAGGGGTGTGTTAAGGTTAGGTTTGTGGTTAGGGTTATGGTTGGGATTATGGTTAGGTGTTATGAATGGGTCACCGAGGAGGAAAACAAGACCAAGCCAAGTCACAGAAAACCAGAGAGGTTGGTAACTACGCGGATTGCAGACCCCTGATCCTAACCACACAACTAACAGCAGCCGTGGAGCATACCTACGATGATTCTAAACGCCTCGTCACAGCCGAAGGACTAAATAAGCCTAAAGCAAGAAAAGGGGAAATCTAAAACTGCCCCAGAGCAGACCCCAAAGGAATAGACAGCCCCCACACATGTATTGACGGTCAGACAAGATGAAAACACGAACACAGGTAGGAAAATAGTCTGAGCAAATGATGGGGCCCATACTAGCTAGAAAGGACAGGAAAGGAAAGATACTGTCTGCAATCACGCCAAAAAAAGTGCAAAAATGTCCAACACTTCTGATAGCAAAAAATACCATGAAGTCACTAGACTTCTCCCACTATATCAGCACTCTGGCATATTCTGAGAACAGAGCAAAAAGAGGCCAATCTAATAAGGGACAAAAAGCAAACTGGCACATACAGTGACATAAGAGTGGAAATTCAGCACAGCCCCAGCCGGGGCTGGCTGACCACACAAAAAACTGAATAGACCAAACCAAATCAAATGTGAACATTAGCAAAGACAACTTAGCTTGAGATGGAAGGAACTGAGCTGGAAACTAAGACCTCAGGAGGCAGGAAAAAAATCACCAGCATGGGAATAGGGAGTCGGCTGTCTTAAATCCAGTCTGAGACTCCAGATGTCCACTCCTCTTACTCATTATCAGGTGGCAGGTCTCTGTTAACCAGATCAGCTTCACTACCTCCTGCCACCACCAGAGGGAGCCTGGAAAGAGAACTCACAACTCCTCTGTCAGCACAACTAGCTCCCTCACCAGAAACCAGAGGCAGACCAGAAAATGAGTTCACAACAGTTAGGGGTGTGTTCGGGTTAGGGTTGGAGTTAGAATTGGGGGTTTCCACTGTTTAGGCACATCAGGGGCTCTACAAACGTGACATGCATCTGATCTCAATTCCAGCCAATTCTGTGATGAAAAAGTCAAACGGTGCTCCTTCCCTTCCAAGCTCTGCCATGCGTCCAAATAGTGGTTTACCCCCACATATGGGGTATCAGCATACTCAGGACATATTGCACAACTTTTTGGGTCTAATTTCTCCTATTACCTTTGGGAAAATAAAAATTGGGGGTGAAAAGATCATTTTTGTGAAAAAATAAGATTTTTTATTTTTACGGCTCTACATTATAAAGTTCTGTGAAGCACTTGGGGGTTCAAAGTGCTCGCCACACATCTAGATAAGTTCCTTATGGGGTCTACTTTTCAAAATGATTTCACTTGTGGGGGGTTTCCACTGTTTAGGCACATCAGGGGCTCTCCAAACACGACATGACGTCTGATCTCAATTCCAGCCAATTTTGCATTGAAAAGTCAAACGTCGCTCCTTCCCTTCTGAGCTCTGCCGTGCGCCCAAACAGTGGTTTACCGGCATATATGGGGTATCAGCGTACTCAGGGCAAATTGTATAACAACTTTTGGTGTTCAATTTCTCCTATTACCCTTGGTAAAATAAAACAAATTGTATTTGAAGTAAATTGTTTGTGAAAAAAAAGTTAAATGTTCATTTTTTTAAACATTCCAAAAATTCCTGTGAAGCACCTGAAGGGTTAATAAACTTCTTGAATGTGGTTTTGAGCACCGTAAGGGGTGTAGTTTTTAGAATGGTGTCACTTTTGGGTATTTACTATCATATAGACCCCTCAAAGTGACTTCAAATGTGATGTGGTCCGTAAAAAAATGGTGTAAAAATGAGAAATCGCTGGTCAACTATTAACCCTTATAACTTCCTAACAAAAAATTTTTGGTTCCAAAATTGTGCTGGTGTAAAGTAGACATGTGGGAAATGTTATTTATTAACTATTTTGTGTGACATATTTCTCTGTTTTAAGTCCATGAAAATTCAAAGTTGGAAAATTGCAAAATTTTCAAAATTTTCACCAAATTTCCATTTTTTTCACAAATAGACACAAGTCATATCAAAGAAATTTTACCACTACAATGAAGTACAATATGTCATGAGAAAATAATGTCAGAATCACCGGGATCCATGGAAGCATTCTAGAGTTATTACCTCATAAAGAGACAGTGGTCAGAATTATAAAAATTGGACTGGTCATTAACATGCAAAGCACCCTGGGGGTTACAGGGGTTACAATTGTTTGTAAAATAACTTCTTTATCATACAGGCCTCATCCACACTCAAACAATTCTTTTTTCTATGACTAACATGATACAGCACGCTGTATTTCAACTTTTAATTTACTGTCACTGAAATTCAGCAGTTTGCAGAGGTGGAGCAGATTTTAAAATCCAATTTTTTGGCTGCTAATACTGTGCTCCTACCACACTATCTGAGCTACATGACTGGGAAAAAGTGAGACCATGGTGGACGGGGAATTAGGAATTAGACTTGGTATTCAAGGTGTATGTGGAGTAGGTGGTAATGTTTGTGAAAGCACTAGTGAAGCAACATCACATCCTAAGCAAAGACAAATGACAACTTATGTTACTGGACAGGCTACTCCACTACCTTTCTTTGGCAAATGCACAGCGGTACACCTTGTTGATGATGACCAGAAAGAGCATGTACTTGAGTAGAAGGCAAGTGCTGCTTCAAGTGGCCTCTCCTCCTCTTCCTCCACCTTGGATCCGGGGCAGGATGAAGCACTGTCCGAACAACATCCTGACCCTCTGTCATGACCAGGGGGTGTGACCTTTGGCCACACACGGCTATCACAGGCACAGGAGGGCTTATCTTAGTTATCCCACCGCTGGCACCATGTGATAAAAACAGCAAGCTAGTCTTGCCCTAACAATTTACCGCAGGGGGGCTTATTTTGGTTATCCCACCGCTGCCACAATAGGTTACAAGCTGCTGGGATTTTATGTATATCCCACTTTTCAGCTCCACTTTGGAACTCGCAGATCTCCGGCACCCCCCTTACCCACAGGTCAGTCAGGGAACTACACCTAGGATAATTAGTTGCCGGACGGGCTACTTGTTGTGCACTGGCTATTAGGCCGCTGCAGTGAGGGAATTATAATTAGTCCTGGCCGCAGCCAGACAAATCAGCTTATAAAACCCCTTTCCATCACTGCCAGCTAGCCCGCCTGCCCAGAGCACACTTCGCTGCCACCAGCTTACGATTTCTCTTATCAATATTTAAAATTAATAGAGGGGTTCAAAGCCAGCCCAAATCAGTAGCGTAATTAGCTTATAGGCACGTGAATTTGTCACAGAGCAAGGAGACAGACCTAATAAATTTTATAGTTTATTCACAAAAGATGGGCAGTGTTTACAGAAGATAAAAAGGTTTTACGATATGAGACAATAACAGTATGTACAATGCAACTACAAATAAAAGGGATTTAAAAGACAGAGATAATCTTACATATTGCTTAGATCATTTCAGGCAGAACCACGCGGGGAGGAGGAGCCAAACGTCACCATTCATTTGAGATCTTATTGCCACGGCAACCCAGGCTAGAAAGTAGGAGGGGTAGGGGTAATACCATATACCTTTGGACTTGTGAAATCACTAAATGGGCTGGCTTGTGATAGTCCACCCCTTTCTCAAAGTACAGATTTGGGTTCTGAAAACTTATAACCATCATATCTGGGCTTGAGAACCTAGCAGAATATCGGCAGAACCATCATTCATCTTAAATTGAAATTAGTTTTGTAATGACATCAAACAGTAGCTGTCTATTCTGCTCTGCTAAGGAGAAATCCATTTCTCTGGTTCTGTTGGTGTCATAATTTAGCAAGAACCACTGTAGTGAAGCCCAATCGGCGCACGTCCCAATGTGTCATTTTCATATTTTTATTATAATCTGGCGGCGTTCTATAACCAAGTGATTAGATTCTCATTATTGTCTGAGTGTAGCTTCACATGGTGGAAAAGAGACAAAGGAAATTCTTTCTGCTAATTAAGACATTCCCGAGGAAGGAGGGGGGGACAGGAAAGAGTGAGTGGACCACACACTGGAGTCTCACATTACAGTCAGTAGAGGGCAAATGCAAAGCTGCAATGTGTGACAGGCACACAGGGACATGAATAGGGGGTCACTTATCTTTGGGCAGCTATGCATCCTTCTAGGAAGTGTAGAGATTGGAAGATTCTGGAATGTTCCGGAGAAATCATACATGATATTTTACATTATCGTTACGCCGCCCCTGAGCGAGGTCAAACGTGACCACGTAGGTGACCGGGTTGAGCTGTTGGTGGACGACGTACGGGCCTTCCCAGGCTGCCTTATCCTTTGGTATGGGGACCAGCATCCACACCTTTTCACCCACCTGGTCAGCCTGAGCCTGCACCATCTTGTCATGTGCCAACTGCGCCAAGGTCTATATCTTGTCATGGAAGCGCATGACATAATCCACGATGGACACTTCCGTGGGGTTTGGCTCATCTTCCCAGGATTCTCTTACCAACCCAAGGGGTCCCCGGACTCACCTGCCATACAGGAGCTCGAAGGGGGAGAACCCTGTCAAGGCCTGCAGAACTTCTCTGTAAGCGAATAGCAGGTGTGGGAGGTACCGCTCCCAGTTGCACCCTTGGGTCTCAACCAGCATGCGGAGCATCTGTTTGAGGGTACCATTGAAGCATTCACACAAGCCATTGGTCTGTGGATGATACGCACTCGATACCAGCTGCGTCACCTGCATTTTCTTACAGAGAGTCTCCATTAGGCTAGACATGAATTGGGTCCCTTGATTGGTAAGCATCTCCCTGGGAAATCCTACCCTTGAAAAGATGGTCACTAGAGTTGAGCGACTTTTGGTTTTTTAGGGTCGAGTTTCGTTTCGTGAAACCCGACTTTTCCAAAAGTCGGGTCGAGCAAGATCGGCCGACTATAGGGAAAAGTTGGGGTCGTCCCGAAACACGAAACCCAATGTAAGTCAATGGGGAATAAAAGTCGGCAGTGAGAGGAGGACAGGAAACACACCCACAGTGCCCATTTGAATGCCAAAAGCATCAATTCTTCTTACTTAAGCTTGTCAACCTTAATTAACTTCATAATACAAGTTACGCACTGAAAAATGGGGGTTATTTGGCTAAAGTTGTGGGGGGGTAGGGCTGGCTCCAGGTTTTCATGTGCCCTGGGCGAAAGAGCGCCCCTTTAACACATACCACAACTCATCATGCTCCGATACGGCAGAGAAATAGCGGTATAGTACAATGAAAAATACTTCAATTTTTACATCTCATGACAAGGCCCATCTATTTCTCCATACAGAATCATTGGTCCCATATAATGTTTGAAACAGTATATGATGAGCTCCACATAATGCTACAGTATATGTTGGTCCCCATGGATGAAACTCCACTGTCTTATGGGCCCAAATAATGCTCCAAACATAATGGGCCCCATTTCTAATGCTCTAGTGTATAATGGACCCTGTAAATGCTGCTCCAGTGTCTGATGTCCACCTTTGGATTGTTCCAGTGTATGGTGGGCCCCATCTATCATTCTCCAGAGTATAGTGCTCCCCAAAAATTGCTGTCCCAACATTGAAAACAATGAAATAAGTCTCCTCGCTAGGGAATCCCTGTACTAGTCTGGACTCCTCGTCGTTCCCATCTTCCATCTCACTGCACAGTATTTCAACCTTGCAAGTGCTGTGATCCTGAGCAAGCAGGGGGGGCCCACTCGTTGGCGACGGCACTGCCACAGGGCCCCTGATAGTACGGTGGTGTGTCTGATGGCGGGTGGGCCGAACCTGCACTTTCATCTGCAGCTTCCTCTATGTCACCGTGTAAGATGGAACTGTATATGGGAAGGGTAACCTGAGTTTCATCAGGGTCAGATTCAGGCCGTGTAGCGTGCGAGGGGAATGTAGTGGTCTGGGTCAATGTACCAGCAGATTCATCGAGCAGTGGCTGGGCATCAGTGCACTTGTGTCGCCCCCAGGAGTACGGTCGCCACAGTGGCATTACCTTCCTCCTAGGGAGTGTGATGTCATGCTTGGGAGCAACGAAGGATCTCTCTAGCAGGTTAACTGATTGGGCGGCGTTATTCCCACGAGTCATGACCCTCCAGACAGCGTTCATGAAGGCAAAGTGTTTGTTTTACGTGGGCAGTATGGTTGCAAAGCTGAACCTTAAAGGAATGTCCAGAAGGGCACCACCAGGAGTGGAGCCTACGGTTTAATTCGACTCCACCTGGGAAACCTCAACCATGCCAGCTACAGAAAAGATGCACACATTGCAAGCTTAATTCCGTTAACGAACGAGACTCCGTCATGCCCCGCGGTCCGAGTCCGGCTTACTAGAGGGACACGTGAGGCTCTGGCACATGAGATTGGCCAATAACTGGTGTGTCATGCCCTTACATGTCCGTGGCTGCACGTGCGCTACACTGAAAAGGCCAGCGTTTGTCGCTTACAGGTGCAGATAACCCGCTGAACAACATTAGTGATGGGGATCTGTGATTACAATTATTCCCGGCGAACGATGATTTGCCAGTAAGTGCAGGTCAACCGCAGTTCCGGAATTAGGCCTAACCGTCATTCCTGAAAAGATGAAAAACTTACGTGTGCAAACCACAGGTGCTGTAGCTTGCTTAACAGCTCGCCAGCCGTTCTCAAGCCCAGTATGGATTACACGCGATTGCACAAAGGTGAGAAAGGGTACCGTATCCCTGGATAACATGTATGGATAGCATAGTGTACACATTCAAAATTTATGTCTATACATCAGGAGGCAGGCTCAGACGGTGTTAGGCCCAGTATGGATTGCACGTGATTGCACAAAGGTGAGAAAGGGTACCGTATCCCTGGATAACATGTATGGATAGCATAGTGTACACATTCAAAATATATGTCTATACATCAGGAGGCAGGCTCAGACGGTGTCAGGCACAGTATGGATTTGACGGTCCAGACTACACAGCAGAGGAGTAGGGAGAGGTAAAGATTGCAAATGCTGGGGCCCTGCCCAAGCAAGGGGGGCCCACTTGTGGGCGTCGGTACTGGCACTGGGCCCCTCATAGTACGGCGGTGTGTCTGACGGTGGGTGTGCACCACCACCGTCAGAGACACTTGATTGCACTATGAGGGACCCTGTGCCAGTGCCCGCGCCCAAGAGTCGGCCTACCCACCTGTCCAGGGCAACGGCACTCGCACGGTGTCGTGCGCTAGGTGGTGACCCCGGCCTTGGGGGGGGGAGGCAGCACAGTTAGGGAGTTTTAGAAAGTGGCATATGTTGATGTTGGACATTCAGCTGATGCAAAAGGCGAAATAGGTCAAGTCCCAGGAAGAGGTGGACCAAAGCAAGCCATTTTTCTGTCACCCTATGTGTCATCAGGGGAAGGTGGGACAAAATCCTTGGAAACCCATGCATGGTTCATTTTAATGAAGGTTAGATCATCCACATTTTGGGTTGACAGACGGGTCCTTTTTTCTGTCAGGATTGATCCAGCTGCACTGAAGACTCTTTCCGACTCTTTTCTTTCTTGCAGCTGGGCAAGCGAGCTCCTGTAAGGCATATTGTGCCAATTCAGGCCAGATGTCCAGTTTAGCGGTCCAATAGTCAAAGGGGAATGACCTGTGTGGGAGAACATCGATATGGGAGGAAAAGTAGTTTGTAACCATAGTTGACAACTGCTGTCTCCTGTCACTTTCCATCGATGCAGTATTACTAGTTGTGTGAGCGGTACTTGAAAAATCCGTCCACAACATTGTCATGAAACCCCTGTCTCCAACGCCACTTCTGCTGTGTGCACCACGAATACCTCTGCCAAACTGCCCCCGGCCCGTACGGCTCGTGTGAGAACCATCACCGCTGCTGTGTGCTGGGAATGCCTCAAGCAACCGATTTATCAGAGTTGCTTGTTTATTAGCCAATATTAGGTCAAGGTTCTCCTGTGGCGTGATGTTTTGTAATTTGCCTTTATAGCGTGGATCCAGGATGCTGGCCAACCAGTAGTCGTCATCGTTCATCATTTTGGCAATGCGGGGGTCCCTTTTTAGGATCTGCAAGGCATAATCTGACATGTGGGCCAATGTTCCCGGTGTCAATGATGCACTGCGAGTGCTGATTGGAGGAGCACTTTCTGGCAAATCCACATCCCTCCAGTCACGCACAAACCCTGTACCAGACCTTGCCACGCCAACATTTTCACTTGCCCCACGAGATGCATCCTCCTCCCCTAAGTAATCATCCCCATCATCATCCTCCTCCTCCTCTTCTTCCTCCACCTCGTCCAGGAGAGGTCCCTGAGCAGACAATGGGTGAATGTCATCAAGGACTCCCTCCTCGTCAACATTGGCTGCAGACGCCTGCTCCTTAAGGTGCGTCAAAGTTTGCATGAGCAGACGCATAAGTGGGATGCTCATGCTTAGGATGGCGTCGTCTGCGCTTACCAGCCGTGTGCATTCCTCAAAACACTGAAGGACTTTACAGAGGTTTTTCAGCTTCGACCACTGCACACCTGTCAACTCCATGTCTGCACTCAAAGTGCCTGGCCGTGTATCCTCACACCAAGCACTGCACCACCAGATTCAAGGTGTGAGCCAAGCAAGGTATGTGGCTGAGTTTTGAAAGGGCTATGGCTGCCTCAAAATTATGGCCGTTATCACTAACTACCTTGCCTGCCTCAAGATGTACACTGCCCAGCCATGACTCAGTTTGTCGCTTCAAGTACTCGGCCAGCACCTCCGCGGTGTGTCTGTCGCCCAAACACATCATCTGCAACACAGCCTGCTGACGCTTTCCACTAGCTGCTCGATAGGGGGACACCTCATGTGCAACAGTGGCAGCTGCAGATGGAGTGCTCGTACGACTGCGCTCTGTGGACGAGCTTTCACTTCTGGAGGAGGAGGAGGAGGGTCGAACGCCTACAGCCAACTGTTTCCTATTCCGTGGGCTAGGCAGCACTGTCCCACCACCGCTGTCCCCTGTGGACCCTGCATCCACCACATTAACCCAGTGCGCAGTGATGGACACATAACGGCCCTTGCCATGCCGACTGGACCATGCATCAGTTGTGAGGTGCACCTTTCCACTCACTGACTGCTTGAGTGCATGGACAATGCTGTCTTTCACATGATGGTGGAGGGCTGGGATGGCTTTGCGAGAGAAGAAGTGGCGACTGGGTAGGTCATAGCGTGGTACTGCATAGGCCATGAGTTCGCGGAAAGCTGCGCTTTCCACCAACCGATAGGGCATCATCTCAAACGAGATTAGTTTGGCAATGTGGGCGTTCAAACCCAGTGTACGTGGATGAGAGACTGAGTACTTTCTTGACCTACTCATAGCGTCTGGGAGGGTGAGCTGGACTTTAGAGCTGCATATGGTGGAAGTAGCGGTGGACAGGGAGGACTGAGAGAGGGTTGATGATGGTGATGGACTTGGTGTTCTTTCTGATGGCCTAGATTCAGTATTTCGTTGATATAACAGTGGGATTCCCTGACTGCTGTGGCCTTGCAACGACACCTCAACATTTGCTGCTGTGCTGACCGGTGGGCTTACAGTGGGGGAAACAATGTAGCATTGCTGACTACCTTCTTTGTGATCAGTTGCACATGTGGTACTTGAGGTTTGGTGTTGTGTCCACGCTTGCAAGTGCATGGTGGTTAAATGTCTAAGCATGCAACTGGTATTCAAATTTTTCAGATTTTTCCCTCGGCTAAAGGTCTTTGCGCACTTCTTACAGATAATCTTGGCCTGATCATGAGGATTTTGTTAAAAAAAGTGCCACACTGCACTCTTCCTACTTTGGCAGACATTTTGCGGCCTAGCACGCTGTGATATTTTGACCCTCTGGACAAGCTGTCCAGCAACTCTTTTGATTTTTGGAACCTGTCTTTGGAGTGCTCCGGGCCTGCCAGATAACAGCTGTTGCGATGTCGATGCCTGCTGTGGATGCTCCTCATCTGAGCTATTGGAAGCAGCACCCTCTTCCCCCAATGGATGTCAATCTGGGTCAACAACTGGGTCATCCATCACCTCCTCTTCAATGTCATGTGCACCTTCCTCTGTGTCACCGTGTATGGTGGTATAGTGTGCGGGAAGGGGCACCTGAGTCTCATCAGGGTCAGAATCTGGCTCTGTACACTGCGAGGACAATGTAGTGCTCTGAGTGAATGTACCAGCAGAATCATCTATCAGTGGCTGTGCATCAGTGCACTCCATGTCAGATTCATCTTGGCCTGGGTAATTCACCATTTCACTTGGTAATCCAGGCATGGTATGTGAAAACAGCTCCATGGAGTAATCAGTAGTATGGCCTGCGTCATCCTTCAATCTTGGTTGGGGTGAAGGACACAAGGAAAGGTGTGGTTCATGAACATGAGTCTCCAATGACGACTCAGTGCTTTTACTTTTTACAACTTCAGAAGAGGAGGCGATAGAGCTGGAGGCTGAGTCAGCAATGTAAGCCAAAACTTTTTCCTGCACCTCTGGCTTTAAAAGCGGTTTGCCAACTCCTAGAAAAGTAAGCCTTCGAGGCCTTGTGGAGCCAGACGATGACGCAGGCTCAACACCTCCTGCATTCGGTCCTATTTTGCTTTTGCCACTACCATCAGATCCACCACCAACACCATCATTACCAGCTGCCAACCCCTGCCCAATTCCACGGCCCCTTCCACCAGCCTTCCTCATTTTTGGTAGAAATGTAGACAAAATCCAACAAACTATATAGTAATGTAAAACAAGGTACAAGGTGTCTATAGGACAGGGGAGATTTTGAATTTCTGCACACACTTGTGGACACTGGACACTTATGGATTGTGTGAGGCCCACTGAATATCAGAGCGCTATGTCACAGGTTCGATGGCACAGGTGTGAAAAAAGTGACTACAGGATCACGGAGATTTTGAATTTCTGCACACACTTGTGGACACTGGACACTTATGGATTGTGTGAGGCCCACTGAATATCAGAGCGCTATGTCACAGGCTCGATGGCACAGGTGTGAAAAAAGTGACTACAGGATAAGGGAGATTTTGAATTTCTGCACACACTTGTGGACACTGGACACTTATGGATTGTGTGAGGCCCACTGAATATCAGAGCGCTATGTCACAGGCTCGATGGCACAGGTGTGAAAAAAGTGACTACAGGATCACGGAGATTTTGAATTTCTGCACACACTTGTGGACACTGGACACTTATGGATTGTGTGAGGCCCACTGAATATCACAGCGCTATGTCACAGGCAGAAATTGGCTAGTGTATCACAAACTACAAGGTGTATATAGAATTTGGCAGAATAGGAATCTCCCTAGAGTGTAGGTCTGTAAGAACGGAACAAGTCCTCCACTTATCCTTCCACAGTGACACACAGATAGCTTCACTGTGGCCGTGATAACAGCCGTTGCACGGTACTGAGAGGAGCGTGCACGTACACGGCTGTCCGGTGTACGTAAAATTGTCAAGCTCCGTGTTTTTTAAGTATACGGACTGACACACGCTGTCTCTCTATAGTTTTGAATGTGATCAAACAGCAAATATACACTCACTGGCCACTTTATTAGGTACACCATGCTAGTAACGGGTTGGACCCCCTTTTGCCTTCAGAACTGCCTCAATTCTTCGTGGCAGAGATTCAACAAGGTGCTGGAAGCATTCCTCAGAGATTTTGGACCATATTGACATGATGGCATCACACAGTTGGCGCAGATTTGTCGGCTGCACATCCCTGATGCGAATCTCCCGTTCCACCACATCCCAAAGATGCTCTATTGGATTGAGATCTGGTGACTGAGGAGGCCATTTGAGTACAGTGAACTCATTGTCATGTTCAAGAAACCAATCTGAGATGATTCGAGCTTTATGACATGGCGCATTATCCTGCTGAAAGTAGCCATCAGATGCCTGTTCTTAGCTGAGAGGAGTGGTACCCAGTGTGGTCTTCTGCTGCTGTAGCCCATCTGCCTCAAAGTTCGACGCACTGTGCGTTCAGAGATGCTCTTCTGCCTACCTTGGTTGTAACGGGTGGCAATTTGAGTCACTGTTGCCTTTCTATCAGCTCGAACCAGTATGCCCATTCTCCTCTGACCTCTGGCATCAACAAGGCATTTCCGGCCACAGAACTGCCGCTCACTGGATTTTTTTTCTTTTTCGGACCATTCTCTGTAAACCCTAGAGATGGTTGTGCGTGAAAATCCCAGTAGATCAGTAGTTTCTGAAATACTCAGACCAGCCCTTCTGGCACCAACAATCTTGCCACGTTCAAAGGCACTCAAATCACCTTTCTTCCCCATACTGATGCTCGGTTTGAACTGCAGGAGATTGTCTTGACCATGTCTACATGCCTAAATGCACTGAGTTGCCGCCATGTGATTGGCTGATTAGAAATTAAGTCTTAACACACAGTTGGACAGGTGTACCTAATAAAGTGGCCAGTGAGTGTATTTAACTGTTTGAAAGCTAGACAAAACTAGAAGGTGCAGGTCTGTAAGAACGGAACATGTCCTCGACTTATTCTCACAGAGTGACACACAGATAGCTTCACTGTGGCTGTGATAACAGCCGTTACACGGTACTGTGTGAGGAGTGTGCACTGCTGTATGGTGTGAAAAAATGCACGCTCAGTACCTCAGCAGGACAAAAAAAAAAAATTGGGATTGCTTTTAAAAAATCAGTTTGCAGAGCAGTGGGTAAACAGCAATGCAGCCGTCAGGAAGCCTTAGAGAGCAGCCTAACAACCAACACCGCTGATCCACCAAAATATAGCCTCCCCTTGCACTGCACACACAGTGACTGGTGTGTTGTACAGGCAAAATCGCTAGCAGCAGAAGCAGTTTTTTTTTCTTCTTCCCTGCCTAACGCTCTCCCTACAGAATCAGCAGCAGCACCTCTCCCTATGCTAAGATCGGCAGAAGTAAGATGGCGGTCGGCGTGCACGCCCTTTTATACCCCCTGTGACGCCCACCAAAGCAAGCCAATCACTTGCATGCCCTTCTGAAAGATGGTGGTGACCTCAGCCTATGTCATCACGTTGCCCACAGTGTCCGTGGATCCTGATTGGCTGAAAAAGAGCGCAAAGCAAACTTATGAAACGCGACTTTGGCGCGTAAGTCGCCGACCTCGTGACCGACCTCATCCTAGGGTCGGGTTTCGTTTCATGAAACCCGACTTTGCCAAAAGTCGGCGACTTTTGAAATTTTTCGACCCGTTTCGCTCAACTCTAATGGTCACCAGTGCATCCACCACCTTATCCGCCCTGATTGAGGACAGAGATACTGCTTCTGGGTGCCAGGTAGCGTAGTCTACCACGGTGAGAATATATCGCTTTCCAGAGCCACTGGAGACGGCCAGCGGGCCTACAATGTCCACCGTGATTCTCTGGAAAGGCTCCTCTATCACCGGCAAAAGGCTCAGGGGAACCTTAAGATCAGGCCCCACCTTTCCCACTCTTTGACAGGTGGCACAGGAGCGGCAGTATTGGGTCACGTCTGTCCCCATCTTGGGCCAAAGAAGTGTTTTGCTGATCCCCAAGTGTCCAGTGAGTGGAATCTCATGGGCAATCTGTAACAACTCAGCCCTAAATTGATAGGGAACTACCAGCTGTCTTTCCCTCAACCACTCCTTTTGGGATTCTCTGGGTACTGTCTCCTGGTACAACCTTCCTCATTCCCAGAACACCCTCTCCTTATCTGTAACGGAGGTGGGCGTCTTGGCGAGGTCTCTCAATTTCTCCAGGCTCGCATCTGAGCACTGAGTGGTCTGGAACTCCGGGCTGGAGACAGCCAGAAGTGACGTCAAGGTCCCTTCCTCACTGGGACCCTTTGGAACCTGCTCTGGGTTCACCTCTGGTTCAGTCTCTCCTGTAGCGGAGGAGGGTCCAGAAGGCAGGGCGCTACCTGCGTTCCGAGCACTCTGACTGCGGGTGACAGCAGCTAAGTATGTTGTCTCCCTGGGGATTTCTACAGACCCATCAGCCGACACTGCTATGGGCGCTACCTCCCCATCCACCCCCAAGACTTCAGGAGCAGTGCTACTTATGGGCCAGTTACCTTCCTCAGTGGCACTGGTCACTTGCATGGCATCACCTTCCTCACGGTTCCCATGCACCTCCCCCTTTCCTGTAGCACCGACACTTGCTCCTGCTAGGGGTTCCTCAGCCATCTCACTCTGCAGAGTGACTGGGCTGAGCACTCCTGTACCTGTGGACACATCAACCTTTGCAGAAAAATGGTTTTAACGTTCAGTTGGCACATTTACATCATCATCAGCATCATTCCTAGGGAAAGAATGGTTATTAGTTGCATAATTACTCATCAAAGCATTGGCAGGTAACACATTCAGTTTCCCATCATCATCATCATCATCATCATCAGAGTTAACGTTACCCTTATTATCAGATTGGGGAGGGGTGTCAGGGACGTAGTATGCAACCATCCTCTCCAAATCAGTCCTCAATAAAACATCAGTGGGCAGGTTTTTGGACACCCCCACTTCCCTCACCCCGCTCCCAGCATCCCAATCAAGAAAATCCCGGGCCATCGGCAAGGGACAGTGGACGCCCCCAATCCCGGTGACAGTTAGGGTTTTCCCCACAAACTCTTCAGGGGCTGCCAGTCCAGGTCGGATGCGGGTTCGCTCAGCCCCGGTGTCCTTGAGGCCTGTAGCAAGACGGGCCCCCACCCGGATGTGCTGCAAGTTGTCATCAATCCTCCCAAGCACACCACCCACCAAAAGAACAGAGGCGTTGGGCCCGGAGGCCTTGGCTGGGGGGTTCTTCTGCCTCTCTGGACAGGTGGCAGTGAGAAGACCTGTCCGATTGCAGGAAAAACACTTGCGAGGGTCTGATGTAGGCCTGGCGTTGGCAAATGGGACAGGGCCTCCGGATGGTTGGCTGGCAGGGGCGCTGGGGTTGGTTGCAGGCTTACCTCCTCTCCAGTTGGCAGTGACTGGCTTCCGAATCTCCAGTTGGCCTCATAGTTGTCAGCGAACTGCGCTGCTTTGTCCCCATTCGTTGGTTCTAGGTCCCGTATGAACTGTCGGACCACAGCTGGGCAAAGATGCAGGAACTGATCGTTGATCATGAGGTCTTTCAGCAGCTCAAAGGTGTCCACTGACAGTCCATGGATCCACTAGTCAAAATGGGCCCTGAGTCCTTGCACCACATAACTATAAGTGTCGTGTGGGCCACGTTGGAGGTTCCGGAATTCTTGCTGTATACCTCAGGGGTCAGCCGGTATATGGCGATCAGGGCCTGCTTGATGGCATCGTAGCTGTTATCATGGTTGAGCGGGAGAGAAGCAAATGCCTCCAGGGTTTTGCCTTTTAGCCCTGTGGTCAAGTACCTGGCCCATTGGTCCGTAGGCAGCTGGTACTGTCTGCAAGCTTTCTCAAAGGCCTGCAGAAACGTGTCCAAGTCTCCGTCCTTTTCCATCCTGGGAAAATGCTCTGGCCGGGGTTTAGGACTCTGGGTGCTGCTGGGCTCATGGCTCCAGGCTGCGAAGGGCATCACCCCTTGTCAGAGCAGCTCCAATTCATGGGCTCTCTGAGCTTCTCGTTCTGCTCTCTCAGCCTCCCGCTGGGCTTCTGCTTTGCGCTCAGCTCTCTCTTGAGCTTGCAGGATCAGCTGTAGGTGCCTGTCCGTATCATCGGCGTAGATCTGATGCAGGGCCATTTGCAGATAGCGGTCCATGACTTCCTGGCTGCCGGTCTTGCTTGCCTGCACCAGCTGGACCTCTTCAGCGGCACCATCGGAACTGGTGCTGCCTGCCGCACCCTGGCTCTCATCCCATTGCACAAGAGCTGCAACCAATGGGGCTTTGGTCTTGTCGGCGACGTCAATCTGGTTTGCCGTGCACAGGGCCCTAAGGGCATCCTTGTTAAGCTGCTTATAAGGAGATTCTCACCGCGTAGCCATGGTTGCCAAATAAAATATAGGATTGAAAAACAAAGAGAAGGGAGGGGTTAATCGCAAGTACACACAATTGTCTCAGGACTAATAAACACTGAGTTTCGGACTCCAAAACTTTTGCTGCAGGGTCCTCAGAAGAACCGTGCAAGTCTTTAGTGAGAGGAATGATTGCTCAAACTAGATCACTAATGCTCTATGATCCCACCGCTGCCACCAATATGTCACGATCAGGGGGTGTGACCTTTGGCCACACACGGCTATCACAGGCACAGGGGGGCTTATCTTAGTTATCCCACCGCTGGCATCATGTGATAAAAACAGCAAACTAGTCTTGCCCTAACAATTTACCGCAGGGGGGCTTAATTTGGTTATCCCACCGCTGCCACAATAGGATACAAGCTGCCGGGATTTTATGTATATCCCACTTTTCAGCTCCACTTTGGAACTTGCAGTTTTCCAGCGCCCCCTTACCCACAGGTCAGTCAGGGAACTACACCTAGGATAATTAGTCGCCGGACGGGCTACTTGTTGTGCACTGGCTATTAGGCCACTGCAGTGAGGGAATTATAACTTATAAAACCCCTTTCCATCACTGCCAGCTAGCCCGCCTGCCCAGAGCACACTTCACTGCCACGAGCTTGCAATTTCTCTTATCAATATTTAAAATTAATAGAGGGGTTCGAAGCCAACCCAAATCAGTAGAGTAATTAGCTTATAGGCACGTGAATTTGTCACAGAGCAAGGAGACAGACCTAATAAATTTTATAGTTTATTCACAAAAGATGGGCAGTGTTTACAGAAGATAAAAAGGTTTTATGATATGAGACAATAACAGTATGTACAATGCAACTACAAATAAAAGGGATTTAAAAGACAGAGATAAACTTACGTACATATTGCTTAGATCATTTCAGGCAGAACCATGCGGGGAGGAGGAGCCAAACATCACCATTCATTTGAGATCTTATTGCCACGGCATCCCAGGCTAGAAAGAAGGAGGGATAGGGGAAAATACCTTATACCTTTGGACTTGTGACATCACTAAATGGGCTGGCTTGTGACAGTCCTCCCCTTTCACAAAGTACAGATTTGCGTTTTGAAAACTTATAACCATCATTTCTGGGCTTGAGAACCTAGCAGAATATCGGCAGAACCATTATTCATCTTATATTGAAATTAGCTTTGTAATGACATCAAACACTAGCTGTCTATTCCGCTCTGCTCTGGAGAAATCCAATTCTCTGGTTCTGTTGGTGCTATAATTTAGTAAGAACCACTGTGGTGAAGCCCGATCGGCGCTCGTCCTAATGTGTCATTTTCATATCTCTATTATAACCTGGCAGCGTTCTATGACCAACTGATTAGATTCTCATTAATGTCTATGAGAGTAGCTTTACATGGTGGAAAAGAGACAAAGGAAATTCTTTCTGCTAATTAGGATATTCCCAAGGAAGGAGGGGGGACAGGAAAGAGTGAGTGGATCACACACTGGAGTCTCACGTTACATTGATGCAGAGGGAGAGTACAAAGCTACAATGTGTGACAGGCACAGAGGGACAAGAACAGGGGGGTCACTTATCTCTGGGCGAAATCATACATGATATTTTACATTATCTTTATTTTTTTTATCTTTATTTTTATTTTTTATATAGCGCTAACATATTCCGCAGCACTTTACACACATTTTCATCGCTGTCCCCAATGGAGCTCACAATCTAAATTCCCTATCAGTATGTCTTTACATTATCGTTACACCCTCGTCATCAGACGTTAACCCCTGGGGGGAGGTGATCCTGATGAGACTCATATCTGAAGCTCACACGGACTGTACTGTGCTGTCAGGTGTTATGAATGGGTCGCCGAGGAAAAAAAAACAACACAAGCTAAGTCTCAGAAAACCAGAGAGGTTGGTAACTATGCAGACTGCAGATCCCTGATTCTAACCACGCAAATAGCAGCAGTCGTGGAGCGTTCCTACGTTGGTCCTAGACGCCTCGTCACAACTGGAGAGCTAAATAAGCCTAAAGCAGGAAAAGAGGAAAACTAACTGCCCCAGAGCAAACCCCAAAGGAAAGACAGCCCCCCACATGTATTGACAGTGAAACAAGATGAAAACACATACAAAGGCAGGAAAATAGACTGAGCAAACGATGGGGCCAAGCTAACTAGAAAGGACAGGAAAGGAAAGACACTGTCTGAAATCTGCCAAAAACCCTACCAAAAATAATGTCCAACACATCTGATAGCAAAATTAACCCTGAAGTCACTAGACTTCTCCCACTATATCAGCACTCTGAAATATTCTGAGACAGAGCAAAAAGAGGCCAATCTAGTAAGGGACAAAAAAAAGCAAATTGGCAAATACAGATAAATAAGAGTGGAAATTCAGCACAGCCCAGCCGGGCTGGCTGACCACACAAAAAATTGACCAACAAGAGCAAGTGTGAACATTAGCAAAAACAAACTTAACTTGAGAAGACTGGAACAGAGCTGAGTCCAAGACCTGAGAAGCAGACTGAATCACCAGCACCAGGATAGGGCGTCGGCTGTCTTATATCCAGTCTGATACTCCAGAGATCCAATCGTTATCCTCCTCACCAGGTGGCAGATCACTACCAATTAAACCAACCTCACTACCTCCTGTCACCACCAGAGGGAGAACGGAAGGAGAACTCTCAACTGGTGGAGCAGAAAATGAGCTCATAACAGTACGCCCCCTTGAGGAGGGGTCACCAAACCCTTATCCATGCCACCAGGCCGATCAGGATGGGCCCGGTGAAAAGCAGGAACCAATTTATTGGCATGAATATCAGAGGCAGAGACCCAAGAATTATCCTCCTGGCCATAACCCTTCCATTTGACCAAATACTGGAGTCTCCGTCTATCCAAACGAGAATCCAATATTTTCTCTACCTCATATTCTACATTGCCTTTAACCAATACAGGGTCAGGAGGTGCCGCCACAGGAACTACTGGCTCAACAAACCTCTTCAACAGTGATTTGTGAAATACGTTATGGATTTTGAACGTAACTGGAAGAGCCAATCGAAAAGAAACAGGATTAAGAATCTCCAAAATCCTATAAGGTCCAATAAATCTTGGCTTAAATTTTGGAGATGCAACCTTCATAGGAATATTCTTAGATGACAACCAAACCATATCACCCACTTTAAACCAGGAACCAATGGTCCTATGCCGGTTGGAAAAACGCTGGGCCTTTTCCTGAGAGAGTGACAATTTATCCACCACTTGGTCCCATATCTGCTGCATTCCCACAACCACAGTGTCCACACCTGGGCAAGACAAAGATTCCACTTGCCCTGAAGAGAATCGAGGATGAAAACCAAAATTACAGAAAAAGGGTGACATCAAGGTGGCAGAACTAGCTCTATTGTTCAGCGCAAATTCGGCCAAGGGCAAAAATGAGACCCAATCATCTTGATCAGCAGATATAAAACATCTTAAATAAGACTCCAGGGTCAGGTTTGTTCTCTCAGTCTGCCCATTGGTCTGGGGATGAAACGCGGAGGAGAAGGATAACTGAATTCCCAGATTGGAACAAAAGGCTTTCCAAAATCTGGAAACAAACTGGACCCCTCTATCGGACACATTGTTCTCAGGAATCCCGTGTAACCGAACCACCTGTTGTAAAAACAAGGGTACCAACTCAGCGGAAGATGGCAACTTTGGGAGTGGCACAAGATGGACCATCTTCGAAAATCTATCACAAATTACCCAGATAACAGTCATTCTCTGAGAGACAGGAAGATCAGAAATAAAATCCATTGAGATATGGGTCCATGGCCTCTTGGGCACCGGCAGAGGCATCAGCAGCCCACTAGAACGAGAACAGGGTTTAGACCGAGAACAAGTCCCACAGGACTGTACAAAATTCCTGACATCACGAGATAAGGCAGGCCACCAAAACGACCGACTCACCAAATCTCTGGTACCAAAAATACCTGGATGACCAGCCAATGTGGAAGAATGGACTTCAGACATCACTCTCTTTCTCCACTGGTCAGGAACATACAATCTTCCCATAGGGCAACGCTCAGGTTTATCCTCCTGAAATTCCTCCAGGGCGCGTCTCAAATCGGGCGAAATGGCAGAAAGAACTACCCCCTCACCTAGGATAGTAGTAGGCTCGGTCACATTAAGAGAATAAGCAAAGAAACTCCTAGAAAGGGCGTCTGCCTTAACATTCTTAGTGCCCGGAAGAAAAGAGACCACAAAATTAAAATGCGTGAAAAACAAGGCCCATCTAGCCTGTCTAGGATTCAAGTGTTTGGCCGACTCCAGCTATGTCAGATTCTTGTGATCGGTGAGGACAACAAATTGATGTCTAGCTCCCTCCAACCAATGTCTCCACTCCTCAAATGCCCATTTCATGGCCAACAATTCCCGATTCCCCACGTCATAGTTGCGTTCAGATGGGGAGAACTTTCGAGAAAAGAAGGCACAGGGATTCATCTTAGAAGTCACAGGGTCTTTTGGGGACAAAACAGCTCCTGCACCAATCTCAGAAGCGTCTACCTCCACTTGAAATGGAAGTGAGACATCAGGTTGCCGTAAAACTGGAGCTGAAGTAAATCTCCGCTTAAGCTCCTGAAATCCTGAGACAGCCTCAGGAGACCAATTCAGCATATCAGCTCCCTTCTTGGTCAGATCAGTCAGTGGTTTGACAATACTAGAAAAATTACCTATAAATTTACAATAGAAATTAGCAAAACCCAAAAACTTCTGAAGAGCCTTCAAAGAAGTAGGTTGAACCCAATCATAAATGGCCTGCACTTTGGCTGGGTCCATTTCAATAGTCGATGGAGATAAGATAAATCCCAAAAATGAAATCCTCTGTACACCAAAGAGACATTTCGATCCCTTAACAAACAGGGAATTCTCCCTCAAAATCCGGAACACAGTCTGGGTATGTTCCACATGGGAATCCCAATCACTAGAAAAGATCAAAATATCATCCAGATAGATGATTAAAAACTTATCCACAAAGTCTTGGAAAATATCATTCATAAAGGACTGGAAGACAGAAGGGGCATTAGAGAGCCCAAAAGGCATCACCAGGTACTCAAAATGTCCCTCCGGAGTATTAAACGCCGTCTTCCATTCATCCCCGTGCTTGATGCGAATAAGATTATACGCCCCCCTGAGGTCAAGCTTAGTAAACCAGCAGGCACTCTTAACTCTGGAGAATAAATCAGACATCAGAGGTAACGGGTACTGATATATAACCGTCATCTTGTTAAGGGAACGATGATCAATACACGGTCTTAATGAACCATCTTTCTTGGCCACAAAAAAAAAATAGCGCCTAAAGGTGACGAGTAGAGTTGAGCGACTTTTGTTTTTTTAGGGTCGAGTTTCGTTTCATGAAACCCGACTTTTCCAAAAGTCGGGTCGAGCAAAATCGGCCGACTATAGGGAAAAGTCGGGGGTCCGACCGAAACACGAAACCCAATGTAAGTCAATGGGGAATTAAAGTCGGCAGTGAGAGGAGGACAGGAAACACACCTACAGTGCCCATTTGAATGCCAAAAGCATCAATTCTTAATACTTAAGCTTGTCAACCTTAATTTACTTCATAATACTAGTTACGCACTGAAAAATGGGGGTTATTTGGCTACAGTTGTGGGGGGGTAGGGCTGACTCCAGGTTTTCGTGGGCCCAGGACCAAAGAGCGCCCCTTTAACACGTACCACAACTCATGATGCTCCGATACGGCAGAGAAATAGCAGTATAATAAAATTAAAAATACTTCACTTCTTACATCTCATGACTGATATCCATTTTAAATTCTCCAATACCTCCAAAAACGGACAGTATATAACTCCATACAGTATTATGGCCAGCGCTTAGTGCGCTATACAGAGTAATGAGGCCCATATATTTCTCCATATGGAATCATTGATCCCATATAATGTTTCAAACCGTATATGATGAGCTCCACATAATGCTATAGTATATGTTGGTCCCAATGGATGAAGCTCCACTGTCTTATGGGCCCAAATAATGCTCCATATATAATGGGCCCCATTTCTACTGCTCTAGTGTATAATGGGCCCTGTAAAAGCTGCTCCAGTGTCTGATGTCCACCTTTGGAATGCTCCAGTGTATGGTGGGCCCCATATATCATTCACCAGAGTATAGTGCTCCCCAAAAATTGCTGTCCCAACATTGAAAACAATTACATAAGTCTCCTTGCTAGGGAATCCCAGCACCACTCTGAACTCCTTGTCGTCCCCATCTTCCATCTCACTGCACTTGGCTGTTTAGGCCCTCCCACCGGCAGAGACACTTTTGCGTACTATGCGGTGCCCTGTGCCAGTGCCATCGCCCATGAGTATGCCACCCCCACCTGCTCAAGGAACCTGCACTTTCATCTGCACCTTCCTTTTTGTCACCGTGTAAGGTGGTATAGTATGTGGGAAGGGGAACCTGAGTTTCCTCTGGGTCCTATTTCTGGCAGTGTAGAGTGCGAGGGGAATGTAGTGGTCTGGGTCAATGTACCAGCAGCATCATCCAGCAGTGGCTGGGCCTCAGTGCACTTGTGGCGTCCCCAAGAGTACGGTTGCCACTGTGGCATTACCTTCCTCCTAGGGAGTGTGTTGTCAAGCTTGGGAGCAACGAAGGATCTCTCTAGCAGTGAAACCAACACACAACACATTTCCCACTCCAGGCTAGCAGGGAGACCTCTGAACCTGACTGCTGAGGAGCTGCTCTCTGTGGTCGGGAGGAGGTAAGTTAGGGCACTCTGTGCAGGGAAGGGGAAGTGTGTGGACGTGAGAAGGGGAGCTGGAGGATGAGCAGAGTTAAGGCTCACTCCTAGCTGGAGCGCATGGTCCCGATTCCGGTCTCCGAGTTTGTAGAGACACTGACGTTCCTGCAGCAGAAACCGGGGGAAGTAGCAGCTATAAATGCTCTGTACCCAACTAAGGCTCGGAAGCCCCAGCATAGACGTGTGGGAGCCAGAAGGAAAAGGCTACAGCTGTCTGCCATACAAGTAAAGTCTGAGGAACATCTGCTAGACAGGAGGCGCTTCAGTGAACCACGGTCCTGTGAGTGCTTCCCCCACAAGCGCTAGAAAGGAGACGTTCAGAAAGGTACATGTTGGCGGAGTGTTGGAAGGGAGCTTTCCATTTTGGTCCCGGAGGTTGGCTGAGGTCCTGACCCGGAGGACACAGCACAGAGGCAGGCATCTGTGTAACCTGCAGACTGTGAATAAAGCTTTGGAACTGCACGCTCTGGTGTCCTACAGTTATTCCAGCACCGCTACATCTGGGTACCAGCACCTACACCGCCTGTGCCTTTCCCCCATCACTACATCTACACTTCCCTGGGACTCCAGCTCCACCTGTGGGGAGCTTCACCTTCTTTGCTGCACAACACCATCAGTCCCAGAGGATCTGCATGCAGCGTCGGCCTAACATCTATGTTGCCGAACACCACAGGTGGCGTCAAACTATCTATATAAACTCTTTACCATTATACCACGCTATTTACATGAGCGCCCAGGTCCACCGTCCGGGTCACCGCTGCTGTGACACATCCCAATGACACCGGCCCGGTACCGAGTACCCCTCAGCCCTGGGAGGGCGACCCATATGCCGACTGCTGATCGGGCGGCGTTATTCCCACGAACCTCCAAACAGCGTCCATGAAGGCAAAGTTTTTGGTTTCCGGGGGCAGTATGATTGCAAAGCTGAACCTTAAAGGAATGTCCAAAAGGGCACCACCAGGAGTGGAGCCTGTGGCTTAATTGGACTCCACCCGGGAAACCACAACCATGCCACCTAAAGAAAAGATGCACACTTTGAAAGCTTTGTCGATTCTGTGTGTGGTGTGGTATGTGTGTTTGTAGTTGTGCTAGCGATTTCTCAGCTTTATTCCGTTAACAACCGAGACTCCGGCATGCCCCCTCAGTACGCGTCAAGCTTACTAGAGGGATAAGCGAGGCTCTGGCACGTGAGATCGAGCAATAACAGGTCTAGCATTCCCATACATGTCCAGGGCTGCATGCACACTACACTGAAAGGACCAGCTTTTGTCGCTTACAGGTGCAGATAACCTGCTGAACTCCGTTAGTGATGGGGATCTGGGATTCAGATTATTCCCCGCGAACGAACAATGATTTCCCAGTAAGTTCAGGTCAACCGCAATTCCGGAGTTAGGCCTAACCGTCATTCCTGAAAAAATTACGTGTCCAAACCACAGGTGCTGTAGCTTGCTTAACAGCTCGGCAGCCGTTCTCAGGCCCAGTATGGATTCAACAACATTGTAGAAAGTTGATAAAGGGTACAGTTTCACCGGATAACACGTATATATGTAGCCTAGTTTACACATTAAAAATATATCAGGAGGCAGACTCAGATGTTCTCAGGCCCAGTATGGATTTGACCAGATTGTACAAAGTTGAGAAAGGGTACTTTATCACTGGATAGCAGGTATATATAGCATAGTTTAAACATGTAAAAACTCCGTGTTCTCAGTATGGATTACACAGCAATCTAAAAAGTGGAAAAAAGGAAATGCATTTGAGGCGTACACAACTATATACTTTTGGTGTTATTTTTAAATCTTCAGATATACAGTGGGGAAAAAAAGTATTTAGTCAGTCAGCAATAGTGCAAGTTCCACCACTTAAAAAGATGAGAGGCGTCTGTAATTTACATCATAGGTAGACCTCAACTATGGGAGACAAACTGAGAAAAAAAAATCCAGAAAATCACATTGTCTGTTTTTTTTTTCATTTTATTTGCATATTATGGTGGAAAATAAGTATTTGGTCAGAAACAAGCAATCAAGATTTCTGGCTCTCACAGACCTGTAACTTCTTCTTTAAGAGTCTCCTCTTTCCTCCACTCATTACCTGTAGTAATGGCACCTGTTTAAACTTGTTATCAGTATAAAAAGACACCTGTGCACACCCTCAAACAGTCTGACTCCAAACTCCACTATGTTGAAGACCAAAGAGCTGTCAAAGGACACCAGAAACAAAATTGTAGCCCTGCACCAGGCTGGGAAGACTAAATCTGCAATAGCCAACCAGCTTGGAGTGAAGAAATCAACTGTGGGAGCAATAATTAGAAAATGGAAGACATACAAGACCACTGATAATCTCCCTCGATCTGGTGCTCCACGCAAAATCCCACCCCGTGGGGTCAGAATGATCACAAGAATGGTGAGCAAAAATCCCAGAACCACGCGGGGGGACCTAGTGAATGAACTGCAGAGAGCTGGGACCAATGTAACAAGGCCTACCATAAGTAACACACTACGCCACCATGGACTCAGATCCTGCAGTGCCAGACGTGTCCCACTGCTTAAGCCTGTACATGTCCGGGCCCGTCTGAAGTTTGCTAGAGAGCATTTGGATGATCCAGAGGAGTTTTGGGAGAATGTCCTATGGTCTGATGAAACCAAACTGGAACTGTTTGGTAGAAACACAACTTGTCGTATTTGGAGGAAAAAGAATACTGAGTTGCATCCATCAAACACCATACCTACTGTAAAGCATGGTGGTGGAAACATCATGCTTTGGGGCTGTTTCTCTGCAAAGGGGCCAGGACGACTGATCCGGGTACATGAAAGAATGAATGGGGCCATGTATCGTGAGATTTTGAGTGCAAACCTCCTTCCATCAGCAAGGGCATTGAAGATGAAACGTGGCTGGGTCTTTCAACATGACAATGATCCAAAGCACACCGCCAGGGCAACGAAGGAGTGGCTTCGTAAGAAGCATTTCAAGGTCCTGGAGTGGCCTAGCCAGTCTCCAGATCTCAACCCTATAGAAAACCTTTGGAGGGAGTTGAAAGTCCGTGTTGCCAAGCGAAAAGCCAAAAACATCACTGCTCTAGAGGAGATCTGCATGGAGGAATGGGCCAACATACCAACAACAGTGTGTGGCAACCTTGTGAAGACTTACAGAAAACGTTTGACCTCTGTCATTGCCAACAAAGGATCTATCACAAAGTATTGAGATGAAATTTTGTTTCTGACCAAATACTTATTTTCCACCATAATATGCAAATAAAATGAAAAAAAAACAGACAATGTGATTTTCTGGATTTTTTTTTCTCAGTTTCTCTCCCATAGTTGAGGTCTACCTATGATGTAAATTACAGACGCCCCTCATCTTTTTAAGTGGTGGAACTTGCACTATTGCTGACTGACTAAATACTTTTTTTCCCCACTGTATTTCTGTCTCAGTAATGCAGTCCAGCCTCTCCGCAATAGGAAATGAGATGCATACAATTACTGACATAAAGGCTAGTGATTGCAGAAATCTAGGAATTACTATTCACGGGAAAAACTTCCGTCACAATTCTTATAGGCGATGCTGACCCTCAATTAATTTGTGTGTTGAGACAGTGAAAACATTTTTTTGTGAATAAAGTCTTGCTGTATCGCACTTCCGTTGATTCCATCACTGTTATTCATCTCAATCCAATTTTTATCACAGGGAGTGATGTAAACATGGTGCTCACTGGCTATCATGATATCATGATCTGTCACGTAACTTTGGAGTGCAAAAGACAGAAGCCACAGGCCGTAGGCGATTCTATTTGATTGGCATGAGAGGGCACATTTTAAAATGTGCGCCGGAATGTCACACGTTTGTGAGTAGGAAAACTGTGAAAGCTGATGATAAACCACCACTGCATGTAATTGTGAGTCGACGTCCATAAGAAATGGAAGCCATTGATCATCTGGAGCTAGAGCCCGGCCAGCAGGACAGGGCATAGCTACATCTTAACCATCATCTTTCAGTTCAATCAATTTGTAGTGGCACTCCCAGTGAAGGATTTGACAGCCCAGACTACACAGCGGAGGAGCAGGGAGATGTAAACATTGCAAATGCTGTGGCCCTGCCCAAGCAAGGGGGGCACACTCGTTGGCATTGGTACTGGCACTGGGCCCCTCATAGTACGGCAGTGTGTCTGACAGCGGGTGTGCACCACCACCGTCAGAGACACTTGATTGCACTATGAGGGACCCTGTGCCAGTGCCCGCCCGCAAGAGTCGGCCTACCCACCTGTCCAGAGCAACTGCACTCGCACGGTTTTGTGCGCTAGGTGGTGACCCCGGCCATGGGGGGGGGGCAGCCCAGTTAGGGCGGTTTACAAAGTGGCATATGTTGATGTGGGACATTCAGCTGCTGCAAAAGGCGAAATAGGTCAAGTTCGCGGAATAGGAGGAGGAACAAAGCAAGCCATTTTTCTGGCAACCTATGTGTCATCAAGGGAAGGTGGGACAAAATCCTTGGAAAACCATGCATGGTTCATTTTAATGAAAGTTAGATCATCCACATTTTGGGTTGACAGACGGGTCCTTTTTTCTGTCAGGATTGATCCAGCTGCACTGAAGACTCTTTCCGATAGCACACTTGCAGCTGGGCAAGCGAGCTCCTGTAAGGCATATTGTGCCAATTCAGGCCAGACGTCCAGTTTAGCGGCCCAATAGTCAAAGGGGAATGACCTGTGCGGGAGAACATCGATATGGGAGGAAAAGTAGTTTGTAACCATAGTTGACAACTGCTGTCTCCTGTCACTTTCCATCGATGCAGTATTACCAGTTGTGTGAGCGGTACTTGAAAAATCAGTCCACAACATTGTCATGAAACCCCTGTCTCCAACGCCACTTCTGCTGTGTGCACCACGAACACCTCTGCCAAGTTGCCCCCGGCCCGTACGGCTCGTGTGAGAACCATCACCGCTGCTGTGTGCTGGGAATGCCTCAACCAACCGGTTAACCAGAGTTGCTTGTTTAGTAGCCAATATTAGGTCAAGGTACTCGTGTGGCATGATGTTTTGTAATTTGCCTTTATAGCGTGGATCCAGGATGCTGGCCAACCAGTAGTCGTCATCGTTCATCATTTTGGCAATGCGGGGGTCCCTTTTTAGGATCTGCAAGGCATAATCTGACATGTGGGCCAATGTTCCCGGTGTCAATGATGCACTGCGAGTGCTGGTTGGAGGAGCACTTTCTGGCAAATCCACATCCCTCCAGTCACGCACAAACCCTGTACCAGACCTTGCCACGCCAACATTTTCACTTGCCCCACGAGATGCATCCTCCTCCCCTAAGTAATCATCCCCATCATCATCCTCCTCTTCCTCTTCTTCCTCCACCTCGTCCAGGAGAGGTCCCTGAGCAGACAATGGCTGAATGTCATCAAGGATTCCCTCCTCCTCTTCCTCCTCGTCAACATTGGCTGCAGACGCCTGCCCCTTAAGGTGCGTCAAAGTTTGCATGAGCAGACGCATAAGTGGGATGCTCATGCTTAGGATGGCGTCGTCTGCGCTTACCAGCCGTGTGCATTCCTCAAAACACTGAAGGACTTTACAGAAGTCTTTCAGCTTCGACCACTGCACACCTGTCAACTCCATGTCTGCACTCAAAGTGCCTGGCCGTGTATCCTCCCACAAATGCATTATGTCCTGCCTCTGTTCGCACAGCCGCTCAACCATGTGCAGGGTGGAGTTCCACCTTGTTGCAATGTCGATAATGAGGCGGTGGTTGGGAAAGTGGAGCAATCGCTGCAGCTTCTGCATACGAATGGAGTGTACAGGCGACCGGCGGATGTGCGCGCACAGTCTTTGCACCTTCTGGAGCAGGGATGTTAACTCTGGATAATTGTTGAGGAAGCACTGCACCACCAGGTTCAAGGTGTGAGCCAAGCAAGGTATGTGGCTGAGTTTTGAAAAGGCTATGCTGCCACAAAATTACGTCCGTTATCACTAACTACCTTGCCTGCCTCAGGATGTATACTGCATAGCCATGACTCAGTGTTTCGCTGAAAGTACTCGGCCAGCACCTCCGCGGTGTGTCTGTCGCCCAAACACATCATCTGCAACACAGCCTGCTGACGCTTTCCACTAGCTGCTCGATAGGGGGACACCTCATGTGCAACAGTGGCAGCTGCAGATGGAGTGCTCGTACGACTGCGCTCTGTGGACGAGCTTTCGCTTCTGGAGGAGGAGGAGGAGGGTCGAACGCCTACAGCCAACTGTTTCCTATACCGTGGGCTAGGCAGCACTGTCCCACCACCGCTGTCCCCTGTGGACCCTGCATCCACCACATTAACCCAGTGCGCAGTGATGGACACGTAATGGCCCTGGCCATGCCGACTGGACCATGCATCTGTTGTGAGGTGCACCTTTCCACTCACTGACTGCTTGAGTGCATGGACAATGCGGTCTTTCACATGATGGTGGAGGGCTGGGATGGCTTTGCAAGAGAAGTGGCGACTGGGTAGGTCATAGCGTGGTACTGCATAGGCCATGAGTTCGCGGAAAGCTGCTCTTTCCACCAACCGATAGGGCATCATCTCTAACGAGATTA
>NW_027362238.1:0-138277 GCF_039654945.1 Dendrobates tinctorius
TACAGGAAGAAGTCAGCATTGTTCAAGAAAATCATGATTTTCATGCAGGCCAATGCTCCATCACATGCATCCAAATACTCCACAGCGTGGCTGCCCAGTAAAGGTCTAAAAGAAGAAAAAATAATGACATGGCCCCCTTGTTCACCTAATCTGAACCCCATAGAGAACCTGTGGTCCCTCATAAAATGTGAGATCTACAGGGAGTCAAAACATTACACCTCTGGGAACAGTGTCAGGGAGGCTGTGGTGGCTGCTGCACGCAATGTTGATCGTAAACAGATCAAGCAACTGACAGAATGTATGGATGGAAGGCTTTTGAGTGTCATCGTAAAGAAAGGTGGCTATGTTGGTCACTTTTTTTTTGTTTTGAATGTCAGAAATGTTTATTTCTACATTTTGTGTTGTTATATTGGTTTACCTGGTGAAAACAAACAAGTGAGATGGGTATATACTGCACAGTAATAGTTACCTGCACAAACAGATATCCTCCTGAGATAGCCAAATCTAAAAAAAACCCACTCCAACTTCCAAAAATATTAAGCTTTGATATTTATGAGTCTTTTCGGTTGATTGAGAACATAGTTGTTGTTCAATAATAAAAAGAATCCTCTCAAATACAACTTGCCTAGTAATAATTATGCAAACAAATATCAACCTAGGGCCTTGTCAGATCACTCCCCTGTTATGGCGACATTTAATTGGGAAAATGGTGGGAGAGGGGAACGGGCACCATGGTCGTTTAACGCATTCTGGTTACCTATTATTCAAGCAGATGCTAGGATCCCTGATTGCTAAAATAATTTTTTGCTATTAATGAGGGTACAGCCCCCAGGGAAATAATATGGGATGCGTCTAAAGCTTATCTGAGAGGACTGTTGATCTCGGAAGTGAATAGAGTTAGAACTAAGTCTAGAGAATATGAGGAACTTTTACAGAAGGAAGCTATCTCTGCAGAATTGCAATATTTGAAAACTCTGTCGGATATACATTTTAACGCATTAAAAGATGGGGAAAAACAATCAACCCAACATAAGCTTTCAAAAGCTGCAGATAAACGATACTTCCGGCGGCAGGTCTATTTCGGGGAGGGGGAGGGAACTGGACAGCTACTAGCTACCCTGATCAAGACTCAATCTGGCCCTGCAATGGTAGCGGAGATAAAAAAACAAAAATGGGGAACTAGAAAGATCTTCTGGGGCAATTCTAGCAACTTTTAGCGAGTTTTTGAGACATTATATAATTCGCAGGGCGGGTTCTCTGACGAGTTGCTCAGTAGCTTTTTGGGGACTGCTGGTCTGCCTACTCTGTCAGAATCGGAAGCTGTTGGGCTGGAGGCACCAATTACTCTGGAGGAATTAGAGGAGGCTCTAGATCAGTGATGGCTAACCTTGGCACTCCAGCTGTTGTAAAACTACAACTCCCAGCATGCCCTTGCAACCTGCAGCAGTTGAGGCAGCAGTTGAGGCATGCTGGGAGTTGTAGTTCTCCAACAGCTGGAGTGCCAAGGTTCACCATCACTGCTCTAGATTCTATGGCAGGGAATAAGACACCGGGGTCTGATGGGCTGCCTGTGGAGGTATATAAGCAGTACTCAAATATAATGCTTCCACAGCTGTTGAAGGTGTTTGAGGCAGCTAGGGAAGATGGGCACTTGCCCCGGTCCTTGAATGAAGCAATCATAGTGGTGATCCCCAAGGCTGATAAGGATCCTTGTCTTCCAGAGTCATACAGGCCTATCTCCCTTTTAAACATTGATGTCAATATTTTTGCAAAGATTCTGGCGATGCGGCTGTCTGGAGTAATATCTAGTATTATTCATCCAGATCAAACTGGTTTTATGCCAGAGAAATCAACTGCGATTAATATCAGGCGGTTGTATCTAAATTTACAGATCCCATCTAAGGGATAGGAACCTAGGGCTGTTGCATTTTTGGATGCTGCTAAAGCATTTGACTGCGTCGAATACCCATATCTCTGGGCTATATTAGCCAAGATGGGTTTCTGTAAAAATTTTATTGCCTGGATACAGCTGCTGAATTCGAGTCCAGAGGCCAAAATTAGAATTAATGGGGAGATCTCAAATACAATTAACTTATACATAGGGACCAGACAGGGGTGCCCCCTGTCTCCCCTACTGTTTGATCTGGCATTGAGCCCTTGGCAGTAGTAATTCGGGCGACACCTGAAATTAAGGGGTTTGGGTATGAGTCTTTGCAAGAAAAAATAGTGTTGTATGCTGATGACATGCTCTTGTTTTTGGAGAGTGGCCATCTTCTCTGAGGGTGGCAATGTAAGTCTTTGGATCCTTCGCAGTGATCTCTGGTTTATGTATTAACTGGGAGAAATCTTCAATTATGCCGGTGGGAGATGCTCCCGAGAACTCCTTGGAATTGGCCGGACGATTAAATGTAGTCAAAGAGTTTAAATAATTGGGAATTCATAGTAACATAGTAACATAGTTTTGAAGGCTGAAGGAAGACCTTATGTCCATCTAGTTAAGCCTATTTTTAGTGCAGCTGTTCTGCATTGTTGATCCAGGGGAAGGCAAAAAACCCACAGAGTAGAAGCAAATTTTCTCCATAGGGAAAAAAATTCCTTCCCCTAAGTTGGGTCAACCATCTACCTATAATATTATGTTATTCGTAACCTTCTATACTGTTAATCACAAGAAAAACATCCATTCCTTTCTTAAATTCATTCAGTGAGTTGGCCATCACCACTTCCTCAGGAAGAGAATTCCAGAGCCTCACTGCTCTTACCGTGAAGAACGCTCTTCTATGCTGGTGTAGAAATTGTCTTTCCTCCAAACGAAGAGAATGCCCCCTTGTTCTTGTCACAGTCCTTGGTACAAACAGTTCATTGGAGAGATCTCTGTATTGCCCTCTGATATACTTGCACATATATATTAGGTCTCCAGTAAGTCTTCTCTTTTCTAGAGTAAATAGGCCTAATTTTGATAACCTTTCTCGGTTTTGTAGTGAACCAACTCCATTTATCATTTTAGTAGCCCGCCTTTGAACCCTTTCAAGTTCAGTAATGTCTTTCTTGAGCACCGGCTTCCAAAATTACACACAATACTCCAAGGGTGGTCTGACGAGTGATTTGTACAGAGGGAGAATTATGTTTTCATCTCGTGTCCCCAGACCTCTTCTAATGCATCCCATGACCCTATTTGCTTTGGTGGCAGCTGCCTGACACTGGGCACTAGTGTTGAGCGACTTTTGTTTTTTTAGGGTCGAGTTTCATTTCATGAAACCCAACTTTTCCAAAAGTCGGGTCGAGCAAAATCGGCCGACTTTAGGGAAAAGTCGGGGTCGTCCCGAAACACGAAACCCAATGTAAGTCAATGGAGAATTAAAGTCGACAGTGAGAGGAGGACAGGAAACACACCAACAGTGCCCATTTGAATGCCAAAAGCATAAATTCTTGTTACTGAAGCTTGTCAACCTTAATTAACTTCATAATACTAGTTATGCACTGAAAAATGGGGGTTATTTGGCTACAGTTGTGGGGGGGGGAGGGCTGGCTCCAGGTTTTCGTGGGCCCAGGGCCAAAGAGCGCCCCTTTAACACATACCACAACTCATGATGCTCCGATACGGCAGAGAAATAGCAGTATAGTACAATGAAAAATACTTCACTTCTTACATCTCATGACTGATATCCATTTTAAATTCTCCAATACCTCCAAAAACGGACAGTATATAACTCCATACAGTATTATGGCCAGCGCTTAGTGCGCTATACAGAGTAATGAGGCCCATATATTTCTCCATACGGAATCATTATTCCCATATAATGTTTCAAACCATATATGATGAGCTCCACATAATGCTATAGTATATGTTGGTCCCAATGGATGAAGCTCCACTGTCTTATGGGCCCAAATAATGCTCCATATATAATGGGCCCCATTTCTATTGCTCTAGTGTATAATGGGCCCTGTAAATGCTGCTCCAGTGTCTGATGTCCACCTTTGGAATGCTCCAGTGTATGGTGGGCCCCATATATCATTCACCAGAGTATAGTGCTCTCCAAAAATTGCTGTCCCAACATTGAAAACAATGACATAAGTCTCCTTGCTAGGGAATCCCTGCACTACTCTGAACTCCTTGTCATCCCCATCTTCCATCTCACTGCACTTGGCTGTTTAGGCCCTCCCACCGGCAGAAACACTTTTGCGTACTATGCGGTGCCCTGTGCCAGTGCCATCGCCCATGAGTATGCCCCCCACCTGCTCAAGGAACCTGCACTTTCATCTGTACCTTCCTCTTTGTCACCGTGTAAGGTGGTATAGTATGCAGGAAGGGGAACCTGAGTTTCCTCTGGGTCAGATTCTGGCTGTGTAGAGTGCGAGGGGAATGTAGTGGTCTGGGTCAATGTACCAGCAGCATCATCCAGCAGTGGCTGGGCCTCAGTGCTCTTGTGGCGTCCCCAAGAGTACGGTCGCCACTGTGGCATTGCCTTCCTCCTAGGGAGTGTGTTGTCAAGCTTGGGAGCAACGAAGGATCTCTCTAGCAGTGAAACCAACACACAACACATTTCCCACTCCAGGCCAGCAGGGAAACCTCTGAACCTGACTGCTGAGGAGCTGCTCTCTGTTGTCGGGAGGAGGTAAGTTAGGGCACTCTGTGCAGGGAAGTGTGTGGACATGAGAAGGGGAGCTGGAGGATGAGCAGAGTTAAGGCTCACTCCTACCTGGAGCGCATGGTCCCGATTCCGGTCTCCGAGTTTGTAGGGACACTGACGTTCCTGCAGCAGAAACCGGGGGAAGTAGCAGCTATAAATGCTCTGTACCCAACTAAGGCTCGGAGGCCCCAGCATCGACGTGTGCGAGGAAGAAGGAAAAGGCTACAGCTGTCTGCCATACAAGTAAAGTCTGAGGAACATCTGTTAGACAGGAGGCGTTTCAGTGAACCACGGTCCTGTGAGTGCTTCCCCCACAAGCGCTAGAAAGGAGACGTTCAGGAAGGTACATGTTGGCGGAGTGTTGGAAGGGAGCTTTCCATTCTGGTCCCGGAGGTTGGCAGAGGTCCTCACCCGGAGGACACAGCACGGAGGCAGGCATCTGTGTAAACTGCAGACTGTGAGTAAAGCTTTGGAACTGCACGCTCTGGTGTCCTACAGTTATTCCAGCACCGCTACATCTGGGTACCAGCACCTACACCGCCTGTGCCTTTCCCCCATCACTACATCTACACTTCCCTGGGACTCCAGCTCCACCTGTGGGGAGCTTCACCATCTTTGCTGCACAACAACATCAGTCCCAGAGGATCTGCATGCAGCGTCAGCCTAACATCTATGTTGCCGAACACCACAGGTGGCGTCAAACTATCTATATAAACTCTTTACCATTATACCACGCCATTTACATGGGTGCCCAGGGCCACCGTCCGGGTCACCGCTGCTGTGACACATCCCACTGACACCGGCCCGGTACCGAGTACCCTACAGCCCTGGGAGGGCGACCCATATGCCGACTGCTGATCGGGCGGCGTTATTCCCACGAACCTCCAAACAGCGTCCCTGAAGGCAAAGTTTTTGGTTTCCGGGGGCAGTATGATTGCAAAGCTGAACCTTAATGGAATGTCCAAAAGAGCACCACCAGGAGTGGAGCCTGTGGCTTAATTGGACTGCACCCGGGAAACCACTACCATACAAGCTACAGAAAAGATGGACAGATTGCAAGCTTTGTCGATTCTGTGTGTGGTGTGGTATGTCAGTTTGTAGTTGTGCTAGCGATTTCTCAGCTTTATTCCGTTAACGACCGAGACTCCGGCATGGCCCCGCGGTACACGTCAAGCTTACTAGAGGGATACGCGAGGCTGTGGCACGTGGGATCGAGCAATAACAGGTCTAGCATTCCAGTACATGTCCGGGGCTGCATGCACGCTACACTGAAAGGACCAGCTTTTGTCGCTTACAGGTGCAGATAACCTGCTGAACTCCGTTAGTGATGGGGATCTGGGATTCAGATTATTCCCCGCGAACGATGATTTCCCAGTAAGTTCAGGTCAACCGCAATTCCGGTGTTAGGCCTAACCGTCATTCCTGAAAAAATTACGTGTCCAAACCACAGGTGCTGTAGCTTGCTTAACAGCTCGGCAGCCGTTCTCAGGCCCAGTATGGATTCAACAACATTGTAGAAAGTTGATAAAGGGTACAGTTTCACCGAATAACACATATATATGTAGCCTAGTTTACACATTAAAAAAAAATGTCTATAGATCAGGAGGCAGACTCAGATGTTCTCAGGCCCAGTATGGATTTGACCAGATTGTACAAAGTTGAGAAAGGGTACTTTATCACTGGATAGCAGGTATATATAGCATAGTTTAAACATGTAAAATCTCCGTGTTCTCAGTATGGATTACACAGCAATCTAAAAAGTGGAAAAAGGAAATGCATTTGAGGCGTACACAACTATATACTTTTGGTGTTATTTTTAAATCTTCATATATATTTCTGTCTCAGTAATACAGTCCAGCCTCTCCGCAATAGGAAATGAGATGCATACAATTAATGACATAAAGGCTATTGATTGCAGAAATCTAGGAATTATTATTCACGGGAAAAACTTCCATCACAATTCTCATAGGCGATGCTGACCCTCAATTAATTTGTGTGTTGAGACAGTGAAAAACATTTTTTTGTGAATAAAGTCTTGCTGTATCGCACTTCCGTTGATTCCATCACTGTTACTCATCTCAATCCAATTTTTATCACAGGGAGCGATTTTTTATCACAGGGAGCGATGTAAACATGGTGCTCACTGGCTATCATGATCTGTCACGTAACTTTGGAGTGCAAAAGACAGAAGCCACAGGTCGTAGGCGATTCTATTTGATTGGCATGAGAGGGCACATTTTGAAATGTGCGCCGGAATGTCACACGTTTGTGAGTAGGAAAACTGTGAAAGCTGATGATAAATCACCACTGCATGTAATTGTGAGTCGACGTCCATAAGAAATGGAAGCCACTGATCATCTGGAGCTAGAGCCCGGCCAGCAGGACAGGGCATAGCTACATCTTAACCATCATCTTTTAGTTCAATCAATTTGTAGTGGCAGTCCCAGTGAAGGATTTGACAGCCCAGACTACACAGCGGAGGAGCAGGGAGAGGTAAACATTGCAAATGCTGGGGCCCTGCCCAAGCAAGGGGGGCACCCTCGTGGGCGTCGGTACTGGCACTGGGCCCCTCATAGTACGGCGGTGTGTCTGACGGCGGGTGTGCACCACTACTGTCAGAGACACTTGATTGCACTATGAGGGACCCTATGCCAGTGCCTGCGCCCAAGAGTCGGCCTACCCACCTGTCCAGAGCAACGGCACTCGCACAGTTTTGTGCTCTAGGTGGTGACCCCGGCCATGGCGGGGGGCGCCCACTTAGGGAGGTTTACAAAGTGGCATATGTAGATGTGGGTCATTCCGCTGCTGCAAAAGGCGAAATAGGTCAAGATCGCGGAATAGGTGGAGGACCAAAGCAAGCCATTTTTCTGGCAACCTATGTGTCATCAAGGGAAGGTGGGACAAAATCCTTGGAAACCCATGCATGGTTCATTTTAATGAAGGTTAGATCATCCACATTTTGGGTTGACAGACGGGTCCTTTTTTCTGTCAGGATTGATCCAGCTGCACTGAAGACTCTTTCCGATAGCACACTTGCATCTGGGCAAGCGAGCTCCTGTAAGGCATATTGTGCCAATTCAGGCCAGGTGTCCAGTTTAGCGGCCCAATAGTCAAAGGGGAATGACCTGTGCGGGAGAACATCGATATGGGAGGAAAAGTAGTTGTTAACCATAGTTGACAACTGCTGTCTCCTGTCACTTTCCATCGATGCAGTATTACCAGTTGTGTGAGCGGTCCGTGAAAAATCAGTCCACAACATTGTCATGAAACCCCTGTCTCCAACGCCACTTCTGCTGTGTGCACCACGAACACTTCTGCCAAGCTGCCCCCGGCCCGTACGGCTCGTGTGAGAACCATCACCGCTGCTGTGTGCTGGGAATGCCTCAACCAACCGGTTAACCAGAGTTGCTTTTTTAGTAGCCAATATTAGGTCAAGGTTCTCCTGTGGCATGATGTTTTGTAATTTGCCTTTATAGCATGGATCCAGGATGCTGGCCAACCAGTAGTCGTCATCGTTTATCATTTTGGCAATGCGTGGGTCCCTTTTTAGGATCTGCAAGGCATAATCTGACATGTGGGCCAATGTTCCCGATGTCAATGATGCACTGCGAGTGCTGGGTGGAGGAGCACTTTCTGGCAAATCCACATCCCTCCAGTCACGCACAAACCCTGTAACAGACCTTGCCACGCCAAGCCAACATTTTCACTTGCCCCACGAGATGCATCCTCCTCCCCTAAGTAATCATCCCCATCATCATCCTCCTCCTCCGCTTCTTCCTCCACCTCGTCCAGGAGAGGTCCCTGAGCAGACAATGGCTGAATGTCATCAAGGATTCCCTCCACCTCTTCCTCCTCGTCAACATTGGCTGCAGACGCCTGCTCCTTAAGGTGCGTCAAAGTTTGCATGAGCAGATGCATAAGTGGGATGCTCATGCTTAGGATGGCGTCGTCTGCGCTTACCAGCCGTGTGCATTCCTCAAAACACTGAAGGACTTTACAGAGGTCTTTCAGCTTCGACCACTGCACACCTGTCAACTCCATGTCTGCTCTCAAAGTGCCTGGCCGTGTATCCTCCCACAAATGCATTATGGCCTGCCTCTGCTCGCACAGCCGCTCAACCATGTGCAGGGTGGAGTTCCACCTTGTTGCAATGATAATGAGGCGGTGGTTGGGAAGGTGGAGCAATCGCTGCAGCTTCTGCATACGAATGGAGTGTACAGGCAACCGGCGGATGTGCGCGCACAGTCTTCGCACCTTCTGGAGCAGGGCTGTTAGCTCCGGATAATTATTGAGGAAGCACTGCACCACCAGGTTCAAGGTGTGAGCCAAGCAAGGTATGTGGCTGAGTTTTGAAAGGGCTATGGCTGCCACAAAATTACAGCCGTTATCACTATCTACCTTGCCTGCCTCAAGATGTACACTGCCCAGCCATGACTCAGTTTGTCGCTGAAAGTACTCGGCCAGCACCTCGGCAGTGTGTCTGTCGCCCAAACACATCATCTGCAGCACAGCCTGCTGACGCTTTCCACTAGCTGCTCGATAGGGGGACACCTCGTGTGCAACAGTGGCAGCTGCAGATGGAGTGCTCGTACGACTGCGCTCTGTGGACGAGCTTTCGCTTCTGGAGGAGGGTCGAACACCTACAGCCAACTGTTTCCTATACCGTGGGCTAGGCAGCACTGTCCCACCACCGCTGTCCCCTGTGGACCCTGCATCCACCACATTAACCCAGTGCACAGTGATGGACACGTAACGGCCCTGGCCATGCCGACTGGACCATGCATCAGTTGTGAGGTGCACCTTTCCACTCACTGACTGCTTGAGTGCATGGACAATGCGGTCTTTCACATGATGGTGGAGGGCTGGGATGGCTTTGCGAGAGAAGAAGTGGCGACTAGGTAGGTCATAGCGTGGTACTGCATAGGCCATGAGTTCGCGGAAAGCTGCGCTTTCCACCAACCGATAGGGCATCATCTCTAACGAGATTAGTTTGGCAATGTGGGCGTTCAAACCCAGTGTATGCGGATGAGAGACTGAGTACTTTCTTGACCTACTCATAGGGTCTGGGAGGATGAGCTGGATTGAGAGCTGCATATGGTGGAAGTAGCGGTGGACAGGGTGGACTGAGAGAGGGTTGATGATGGTGATGGAGTTGGTGTTCTTTCTGATGACCTAGATTCAGTCTTTCGTTGATATAACAGTGGGATTCCCTGACTGCTGTGGCCTTGCAACGACACCTCAACATTTGCTGCTGTGCTAACTGGTGGGCTTACAGTGGGGGAAACAATGTAGCGCTGCTGACTACCTTCTTTGTGATCAGTTGCACATGTGGTACTTGAGGTTTGGTGTTGTGTCCACACTTGCAAGTGCATGCTGGTTAAATGTCTAAGCATGCAACTGGTATTCAAATTTTTCAGATTTTTCCCTCGGCTAAAGGTCTTTGCGCACTTCTTACAGATAACCTTGGCCTGATCATGAGGATTTTGTTCAAAAAAGTGCCACACTGCACTCTTCCTACTTTGGCAGACATTTTGCGGCCTAGCACGCTGTGATATTTTGACCCTCTGGACAAGCTGTCCAGCAACTCTTTTGATTTTTGGAACCTGTCTTTGGAGTGCTCCGGGCCTGCCAGATAACAGCTGTTGCAATGTCGATGTCTGCTGTGGATGCTCCTCCTCATCTGAGCTATTGGAAGCAGCACCCTCTTCCCCCAATGGATGCCAATCTGGGTCAACAACTGGGTCATCCATCACCTCCTCTTCAATGTCATGTGCACCTTCCTCTGTGTCACCGTGTATGGTGGTATAGAGTGCGGGAAGGGGCACCTGAGTCTCATCAGGGTCAGAATCTGGCTCTGTACACTGCTAGGACAATGTAGTGCTCTGACTGAATGTACCAGCAGAATCATTTATCAGTGGCTGTGCATCAGTGCACTCCATGTCAGATTCATCTTGGCCTGGGTAATTCACCATTTCACTTGATAATCCAGGCATGGTATGTGAAAACAGCTCCATGGAGTAATCAGTAGTATGGCCTGCGTCATCCTTCAATCTTGGTTGGGGTGAAGGACACAAGGAAAGGTGTGGTTCTTGAACATGAGCCTCCAATGACGACTCAGTGCTTTTATTTTTTACAACTTCAGAAGAGGAGGCGATAGAGCTGGAGGCTGAGTCAGCAATGTAAGACAAAACTTTTTCCTGAAGCTCTGGCTTTAAAAGCGGTTTGCCAACTCCTAGAAAACTAAGCCTTCGAGGCCTTGTGGAGCCAGACGATGACGCAGGCTCAACACTTCCTGCATTCAGTCCTATTTTGCTTTTTTGCCACTACCATCAGATCCACCACCAACACCATCATTACCAGCTGCCAACCCCCGTCCAATTCCACGGCCTCTTCCACCAGCCTTCCTCATTTTTGGTAGAAATGTAGAAAAAATCCAACAAACTATATAGTAATGTAAACCAAGGTACAAGGTGTCTATAGGACAGGGGAGATTTTGAATTTCTGCACACACTTGTGGACACTGGACACTTTTGGATTGTGTGAGGCCCACTGAATATCACAGTGCTATGTCACAGGCTCGATGTCGCAGGTGTGAATAATGTCACTAGAGGATAACGGAGATTTTGAATTTCTGCACACACTTGTGGACACTGGACACTTTTGGATTGTGTGAGGCCCACTGAATATCACAGCGCTATGTCACAGGCTCGATGTCGCAGGTGTGAAAAATGTCACTAGAGGATAACGGAGATTTTGAATTTCTGCACACACTTGTGGACAATGGACACTTTTGGATTGTGTGAGGCCCACTGAATATCACAGCGCTATGTCACAGGCTTGATGTCACAGGTGTGAAAAATGTCACTAGAAGATAACGGAGATTTTGAATTTCAGCACACACTTGTGGACACTGGACACTTTTGGATTGTGTGAGGCCTACTGAATATCACAGCGCTATGTCACATGTCACAGGCAGAAATTGGCTAGTGTATGACAAACTACAAGGTGTATATAGAATTGGGCAGAATAGGAATCTCCCTAGAGTGTAGGTCTGTAAGAACGGAACAAGTCCTCGACTTATCCTTACTGAGCAACACACAGATAGCTTCACTGTGGCCGTGATAACAGCCGTTACACGGTACTGAGAGAGGAGCGTGCACGTACACGGCTGTCCGGTGTACGTAAAATTGTCAAGCTCCATGTTTTTTAAGTATACGGACTGACACACGCTGTCTCTCTATAGTTTTGAATGTGATCAAACAGCAAATATATTTAACTGTTTGAAAGCTAGACAAAACTAGAAGGTGCAGGTCTGTAAGAACGGAACATGTCCTCGACTTATCCTTACAGAGCGACACACAGATAGCTTCACTGTGGCCGTGATAACAGCCGTTACACTGTACTGAGAGAGGAGCGTGCACGTAGACAGCTGTCCGGTGTACGTAAAATTGTCAAGCTCCATGTTTTTTAAGTATACGGACTGACACACGCTGTCTCTCTATAGTTTTGAATGTGATCAAACACCAAATATATTTAACTGTTTGAAAACTAGACAAAACTAGAAGGTGCAGGTCTGTAAGAACGGAACATGTCCTCGACTTATCCTTACAGAGCGACACACAGATAGCTTCACTGTGGCCGTGATAACAGCCGTTACATGGTACTGAGAGAGGAGCGTGCACATACACGGCTGTCCGGTGTACGTAAAATTGTCAAGCTCCATGTTTTTTAAGTATACGGACTGACACATGCTGTCTCTCTATAGTTTTGAATGTGATCAAACAGCAAATATATTTAACTGTTTGAAAGCTAGACAAAACTAGAAGGTGCAGGTCTGTAAGAACGGAACATGTCCTCGACTTATCCTTACAGAGCGACACACAGATAGCTTCACTGTGGCCGTGATAACAGCCGTTACATGGTACTGAGAGAGGAGCGTGCACGTACACGGCTGTCCGGTGTACGTAAAATTGTCAAGCTCCGTGTTTTTTAAGTATACGGACTGACACATGCTGTCTCTCTATAGTTTTGAATGTGATCAAACAGCAAATATATTTAACTGTTTGAAAGCTAGACAAAACTAGAAGGTGCAGGTCTGTAAGAACGGAACATGTCCTCGACTTATCCTTACAGAGTGACACACAGATAGCTTCACTGTGGCTGTGATAACAGCTGTTACACGGTACTGTGTGAGGAGTGTCACCGCTGTATGGTGTGAAAAAATGCACGCTCAGTACCTCACCAGGACAAAAAAAAAATTGGGATGGCTTTTAAAAAAGCAGTTTGCAGAGCAGTGGGTAAACAGCAATGCAGCTGTCAGGAAGCCTTAGAAGGCAGCCTAACAACCAACACCGCTGATCCAGCAAAATATAGCCTCCACTTGCACTGCACACACAGTGACTGGTGTGTTGTACAGGCAAAATCGCTAGCAGCAGAAGCAGTTTTTGGCGTCTTCTTCCCTGCCTAACACTCTCCCTACAAAATCAGCAGCAGCAGCAGCTCTCCCTATTCTGAGATCAGAATGAGTAACATGGCGGTCGGTGTGCACGCCCTTTTATACCCCCTGTGACGCCCACCAAAGCAAGCCAATCACTTGCATGCCCTTCTGAAAGATGGTGGTGACCCCTGGCTATGTCATCACGTTGCCCACAGTGTCCGTGGATCCTGATTGGCTGAAAAAGAGCGCAAAACAAACTTTTGAAACGCGACTTTGGCACTTAAGTCGCCGACCTTGTGGCCGACCTCATCCTAGGGTCGGCGACTTTTGAAATTTTTCGACCCGTTTCACTCAACTCTACTGGGCACTCCAATTTAGCTTCTTATTGACTAAGATGTCTAAGGCCTCTTTCACACATCAGGTTTTCGCCGTCAGGCGCGATCCGGCGCTTTTGACAAAAACCGGATCCGGCGATATGCAATGCCGGATCCGGTTTCCCCCCCATTGACTTGCATTAGAGCCGGATCGAGCCGGATGTCCATGCGTTTCATCCGATTTTCGCCGGATCCGGCAATGTGACGCGATCCGGCGTCTGGAAAAAACGACTACTGTAACGTTTTTTGTCTCCGGCGAAAAAGCCGGACACGCCGGATCCGGCGTGTCCGGCTTTTTCATACAATGAAAGCCTATGAGCGCCGCAATGCGCCTGATCCGGCGACAGCCGGATCCGGTGGCCGGATCCGTTTTTTTTGGTCTGAGCATGCTCAGTAGCTCTGCCCACAAGACATATATAAAAGCAAGACAGTGGGACCCTCAGCCACACCCAACATGACACCCAAGCCAAGAACCAGGAGCAGGAGAAGGCAGCAGACATCTGCAGCAGCACCATCAGCACCACCCCAAATGGAGCAGCATGCTGAACAACGGGAGGGGAGTCTAGCAGCAGATGAGAGACGGTAATTATCAAATCCCCCATTCCTCCAAACTAGGGCTATGGAATATCAAGATATTCATTGGCCCTTTGTTTCTCTTTATTCAACAGCCGCCCAATAGATGCAGCAGCAGCAGCAATGGCGGCAGCAGCAGGAACACCACCCACAACCATGGAGTCTGGCCATGAGGAAGACAGCACATCTTCTTCTGGGAGCCCTCCCTCGCATCGTCAGCGTTTGACGGTAAGTTTTTATTTCCAAAATCCATCATCTCTGTAATATATGTCTATTCATTGCCTTTTATTTCAAAACAGGAATCACAAGATGAAGAGGAGCTCCCAGAAGAAGAAGGAAGAGGTGGACAGACACTTGGAGTGGGCTCACAATTGGTAAGTTTTTTGCATCAAACGCAGAAACACAACATCACACTACACACAACACATAGAAAACAATGTTCTGCAGACCACACACAGCAAACAAATGCCTACATCCAAAGACATAACATTTTTTGTTTTCTTCTCTAGTCTTCCCAATCTGGTGCTCGGCCAAGAGGTCCTCGCAGTGCCTCCCGGGGTCGTCGGCGACAGCAACGCGGCGGTCACCAGCGTGTAAGTATAAATATTTTTGCTTTGGTTTTTTTGCACTTTTTATTTCATTTCTTTTGAGGAGGCTAATTATGTTATTTTTGTCTTTTTCTTTAACAGCCTTCACAGCGTGCTCCCGACTCTGACGGTGAGGATGGAGGGATTGATGTGAACCACCTCATCGATCTCGTCAGAGAAAGGGAGCCGCTCTGGAATATGGCTGACCGCCGCCACGCTGACCTTATCGTTACCCGACGACTCTGGGAGGAAATCTGTTCGCTCCTTGTGGACCGCTGGGAGGACCTCGAAGCTCGGGCCCAGATTAAAGAGCGTAAGTATATACAGTACCGGTTGCTTGATTTAAACCAGTGTTTCCCGAACTCCAGTCCTCGTGGTCCCCACGGATCATGTGTTCAGGATTTCTATATACTTTGGAAATCCTGAAAACATGACCCCTGGGGACCATGAGGACTGGAGTTTGGGAAACACTGATGTTGTATACTAACCACTTTGTCCTTTCTCGTTTCAGGGGAGAGAATTGTGAAGCGGTGGCGGTCTGTGAGGGATCGTTTCAAGAAGGAGTTCAATAAAGAGATGCGGGCCCCGAGTGGATCTGGAGGACACAGGAGCAAGTACAAGTACGCACGAGCCCTGTCGTTCCTCCGGGAGACAATGCTCACCAGAAGGTAAATATTACACACCACATGTGACAAAAAAATGTTTAGATGTAACTTTTTTTTTTCAGCCAGGGCCATACCATGTCACTATTTTAATTGTTTTTTTTTCTCTTTATTCCACAGCACGGTGAGCAGCACTCGGGAGCCTGCACGATTGGACCCTTCTGAGGCGATCCCTGAGGAGACCGGCACCGAGGGACACTTTGACCGCCCCGGTACATCTGCACCTTCCCAGCCTTCCCACACATTCGACCCATCTGTCCCATCCACCAGCACAGGAGCATCGTGGCTGCCTACATTACATGAAGCTGCTGGTGAGGAGATCGCTTTCCCTTTACCCCACCCTTCTGCCCCTGCCACCTCTAGTACACCTGCGGGTACTGGGCGGCAGTGGCAGAGGGGTCAGGAAAAGAGTTATGCGCCAGAGTTCTTGCATCTGAATGCATCTTTCCAGAACTGTCTAAAAGTCTTGTCAGAGCAAATCTCCGCAGGCTTTCAGCAGATCAACTCCAGCATTCTGGAGGTGAAGACACTTCTGCAAACCATGCATTCAGAAGCAAGATCTTCGCCAAACCACACCTTTTTCAGGTCTGTTGTGGAGCGCATGGCAACACTATCTCCTACCCAGCAGATGCATGTAATGCATTCGTGCCACGGTGCTCTACAGCAGGTTACCTCCCAACCTCCACCTCCCACCACTGTAGTTCCTCCACCTGCACCCCCTCCAGCCACTTTCCATCCTCCCCCTCCTATTACATCTGCACCCCCTCCAGCCACTTTCCATCCTCCCCCTCCTATTACATACCAGCAACCTGCCCAGTACCAGCAACCTCCCCAGTACCAGACATCTCCCCACTTCCAGCAACCTGCCCCGTACCAAACTCCTTCCCCATACCAAACTCCTTCCCCGTACCAAACTCCTTCCCCATACAACTTTCCATCAACATCATCTGCTCCTAGAGTCCCTGCCCAACCCTCCACTCCACCGCCCACCACCTCTTCTGCCTCCCACATGTCCACCCATTCTGTAGCTTTTTCCACACCATCACCTCTAACTGTTCCTTCCCCACCACGATCCCAGTCCTCTCTCCACACTCCCATTGTCGAAGTGTCCCGCAGCCCCTCCAGCAGTATTTCCACCCCACACTACACAGATTTATGATGTGTTTTGTAATAAAAATGCCCAGTTGGTTTCAAACCTTTATTAAAAAAGTTTTTTTTAACTTTAAAAACAGTTTACAAAAAAAAAATATTTTAAATAAAAGTTAAATTATTGTTTACACTGGTTGTCTGTCATTTCTTTCTGTTTAAAAAAAAAGGTTAAATACAGGGTATTTAAAAGGTAAAAAGGTATTCAAAACCAGGTATATAACTGTGGGTAAATTTTAGCTTTTTGCCACAGTTGTGTTCCTGGTTGTGTTTGAAGCAAAGTATTTCACCTAAAAAGTTGTGTTTATTGTTGGTGATTTCCTAACAATGTACACAACTTTTGTTAAAAGGTGAAATACTTTGCCTAAAACACAACCAGGTGCACACCTGTGGCCTAAAGCTAAAAATAGAGACCATGACAAGATAGCCAACTTTGGTTGGCAAAGGTATATACTGTTGGTACAGAAGGTACACAAGTTTGGTTAGGGCACAAATCTTTCACACTCTGTCATCCTGCCAGTGTACTCTGCCTTGAGGTGACATAAAGTATAGTGCAAAATTGTCCCTCATTACTGAAACCGTCACAGAACTTCTAGTGGTAATGTCATGGTAATCTTGCAAGGTGGTTTCTTCAGAGGTGTCCTCAATGGAAATGGGTTCCTTGTAGATAACAAAATTGTGGAGTACCACGCAAGCTTTGATCACCTCGTCAACAGTTTCTGTCTTGAGGTTGATCGCAGTCAATAGGACCCACCATTTGGCTGTCAGAATACCAAAGGTACATTCAACCATTCTTCTTGCTCTTGTGAGGCGGTAATTAAAAATGCGTTTTGGTCTTGTCAATCCCCTGCTAGAGTACAGTTTCAAAAGGTGTTCTGACAGCTGGAAGGCTTCATCCCCTACACAGACAAATGGCATAGGTGGACCAGATGTTTGCGGCAGCGGTCTAGGTGGTGGGAACTGGAAGGTGTTTCCAAACAGTTTACGCCCCATGGCAGACAGTTTGAAAACTTGAGAGTCATTGGAGCGGCCATAGGCCCCAATATCAACAGCAATAAATTTGTATTCCGCGTCAGTGATGGCCATGAGGACAATTGAAAAATATTTCTTGTAATTGAAATATTCCGATCCCGATCCGGCTGGCTTTACAATGCGGATATGTTTCCCGTCCACAGCGCCCAAGCAGTTGGGAAACTGACATATCTGTTGAAACTTGTCAGCAATTTCAATCCACCTCTCTGTTGTGGGCTCTGGTAAAAACTCTTCAGCTAAGGAGTCCCACAGTGCACGGCATGTGTACTTCACTATTCCAGATATGGTGGAAATCCCGAGTCTGTACTGGAAATGCAGTGACGAAAGGGATTCTCCAGTTGCAAGAAATCTGTGGGGAATTAAAAAACAATCAATTAGTTTTAAATCATAGCATTACATACCAAAACTCAGCTATAACACTTGGAGATACAAACTACCACCAACAATATTGCAGTGAAAGTGTGCTCTGATGCGATCACATCCAATAAATGTGGCTTACCTTAAAGTCACCATCAGACGCTCTGCGGGTGAAACAGAGAAGCGGCAATAGGTGTCCGCTTTTCTTATGAGGTGTGCAATGCGCTCCACCAAGTAATCAAAATTCTCCATTTTCATCCGAACATATCCAAAAAATGTATCCGGGTTTCGTCGAAGGTCCATGCAGAGTGTAGAATAGACCCCACGCGTCATTCTCTTGGCTGTGATGGGGTGGATCCACAAACGTCGTCTACGATGCCTGATGCGCTGCTGTCTCGCTCTCTCCTTCTCCAGAACAATCACCCTCAAACGATTCGCCTCCGCTATAAAATCCGCCAAATTCTTCAAAATATTTCCAATCACAACATCCATCTTCGCCAACTTGCTCTTCTCTCCAACCTGCACTTTCTCCTCTACAACCTGTCAAAGAAGGGCTGTAGGAACACGCTATATATAGTTTTCCAGTAGCCAATCCCGTTCGGAAGGCCTCAAGGGTCAATTTTAAAAACCGGATCCGGCGTAATCCGAAAAACGGATAGAAAAACGGATGAACCGGATGAGACGGATCCGGTTTTGTCTGTCAAGAACAAGACGGATCCGGCAGAATACCGGATCCGGCACATCAGGTTTTACAAAACATTTGCCGGATCCGGCGTTCCGGCACGACGCCGGATCGCGCCTGACGCCGAAAACCTGATGTGTGAAAGTAGCCTAAGTCTTTTTCCATGTCTGATTTCCCAAGCAGTTTCCCATTTAGTAAGTAATTGTAGCATCTGTTTCTCCTTCTCATGTGCATAACCTTACACTTATCCGTGTTAAACCTCATTTGCCATTTTTCAGCCCAATTCTCCAATATTCATATTGGATATAATATACAAGATTTTGAGCATTTAAATATTACCCCGCTACTTGCTAAATTTAAAAAAAAAATAAATGACTGGTGCAAGTTACCACTGAGTATGGTGGGAAGGGCAAACCTGGTAAAAATGGTTCTCATGCCACAAGCTTTGTATGCCCTCCACAATGCGCCCATTTGGATTCCTGGTCGAATCTTTTATCAGATAAACAGAATATTTAGAGAGCTTATCTGGAAGAGGAGTGTTCCTAGAATTCGGTTGGAGGTTTTGCGTACATCTAAAGAACTGGGGGGGTTAGCGGTTCCTGACCCGTTTCTGCATTATCTTGCAGCGCAGTTGCAACATTTCAGAGGATGGGGGGAGGAAAATTCCTTCATGTGAAGTTCCTCGTGATGTATGCTTACATGCGTAGTGGGAAGGGACTTACTGGTGCAGGCGCTAGACTCAGTGCAGTTCCGTCAGGTTCAAGCTATCAATACTCCGATAATGAAGTGCATGGATAAGGTATGGAACATGGCCAAAGAAATATTAGGTATACAGGGAGTCACGGCGCATTCCCTGATCTGGAGAAACTTGACATGTACAGAGCTAAATAAATTAGAGGGTTTGAGCTATGGGAGAGGAGAGGGCTTAAACTAGTATCACAGCTTTATTTGGAAGGGGAGTTTGGCTCTTTTGAGGATCTCAAACAGACATTTTCCATCCCTAATAAAAGATTTTTTCAATATCTCCAGCTGAGACATGCTTGTGAAGCACAACAGTGACTCTCTCCACTAGGTAATCTAGCTAAAACTCCGCTGTTGGATAGAGTAGTGATGGGAGGAGGATCAAGAGGTATTATATCCATGATATATGCAACCATGTTGGAAAAGAGAGTGGCAAGTTTGGAGACACTGAAGAATAAGTGGCAAGTTGATGTAGGTGATTTAACAGATGATGAATGGGAGAATGCATTGCAAGAAGTCACGAAAGTCTCGGTTACCGAGGCGCAGAGTGTCGCATCTTTATTTGTTTCATCGAGTTTATCGAACCCCTGTATGGCTGTTGAAAATGGGCTATGCTAGAGAGGCAGATTGTTGGAAATGTGGAACGCCCAATGCGGATCTGATACACATGACCTGGAACTGGCCTCGGTTACGTAGGTTTTGGGGAGGTGTCTATTACTTATTACTGTCTATCAATGTCAAATGGTACTAGACCCCAAAATGGCTCTTCTGGGGCAGGTGGAGACTTTGCCGCTTTCGGAGGAGCACCAGCAGGCAGTCTCACGAATATTATATCAAGCTCGTAAAAGGGTGGTGGCTCACTGGAAGAGATCTTCCGTACCCACAATCATGGAAGTTACTGATGCAGTTAATAATAATATAGATATGGAAAAATATGTGTATCAAAAGAGAAGAACAACTAAGAAATGGGAAGATATGTGGGCACCTTGGTTGGACACACCCGGGTTGGCACCTCCTAGATTAACATGGATGAGAGCGCTGAGGAGGATATAACCCAAAAATTGTAGCTGTGAGAGATCAAATGCATCGGGAGAGACGAGAGGTGTTTTTTCGGGTGAGGGTGGGGGGTGAGTTGGGAGGGATTTTTGTGAGGTTCTATTGTGTTTATGTAATACACTATTTGGGAAATATCCTGTATATGACTACCTGTTTTTTCAATTTTTGAAAATGTTTAATAAAAAATTACCTGATATAAAAAAATAATTATGCAAACAGTGTATAATGCTCCATATATAATGGGCCCCATTTATAATGCGCAGGTGTATGATGGGCCCCATGGATGATGCTCCAGTGTATGATGGGCCCCATTTATAATGCTCCAGTGTATGATGGGCCCATATGATGCTCCAGTGTATAATGGACCCTATCTATGATGCTCAAGTGTATGATGGGCCCCATTTATAATGCTCCAGTGTATGATGGGCCCATATAATGCTCCATATATAATGGGCCCCATATGATGCTCCAGTGTATAATGGGCCATATATATGATGCTCAAGTGTATGATGGGCCCCATATATAATTCTCCAGTGTATAATGCTCTCCCCATATATTGTTCCAAACATTAAAAAAATGAAATACCTCTCATCGCTGGGCACTGCTCTACTCTAGACTCCTCAGCATCACTATCTTCCAGCTCTCTGCACTTGGACTGTTCAGGCAGAGGGCGTACAGACGTGAAGTCATCGCGCTCTCTGATCTGAATGTCACTGTCAGGAAACGCGGAAGAGGTCACAGCGGTGGAGCAGGGAGAGGTAAGTATTGCAAGTGCTGGTGCCCTGAGCAAGCAGGGGGGCCCACTCGTGGGCAACGGCAGTGGCACAGGGCCCCTCATAGTACGACGGTGTCTGTGACGGCGAGTGAGCCCCCACCCTCAAAGACTTTTGCGTACTGTGAGGGGCCCTAAGCCAGTGCCGTCGCCCACGAGTGGGCCCCCCCACCTGCTCAGGGCCCCGACACTTGCCCGGGTGCGCCAGGTACTGATGTCGGCCCTGGGGGGGTACAGGCCAGTTAGGGAGGTGGAAAAACTGGCATATGTTGAGGTGTAGGCTGGACGTTCAGCAGCTGCAAATGGAGGAATTGCAGAAGTCGAAGGAAGAGGAGTACAAAGTGAGCCATTTTGCTGGCAACCTATGTGTCATCAGGGGAAGGTGGTACAAAATGCTTTGAAACCCAGGCATGGTTCATTTTAATGAAGGTGAGATCACCAACATTTTGGGTCAACAGCCGGGTCCTTCTTTCTGTCTGGATTGATCCAGCAGCACTGAAGACTCTTTCTGATAGCACACTACCAGCAGGGCAAGCGAGCTCCTGTAAGGCATATTGTGCCAATTCAGGCCAGGTGTCCAGTTTAGAGGGCCAGTAGTCAAAGGGGAATGAACTGTGAGGGAGAACATCGATAGGGGAGGAGAGGTAATTTTGAACCATAGTTGACAACTGCTGTCTCCTGTCTGTTGCAATCGATTCAGTATTAACAGTCATGTGAGCGGTCCTCGAGAAATCAGTCCACAACATGGTCATGAAACACCTGTCTCCAACACCAGTTCGGCTGTGTGCACCACGAATACCTCTTCCATTTGGCCCAGTACGGCTCGAGGTAGAACCTGCACCGCTGCTGTGTGCTGGGAATGCCTCTTACAAATGGTTTACCAGAGTTGCTTGTTTGTTCGCCAATATTAGCTCTAGGTTCTCCTGTGGCATGATGTTCTGTAATTTGCCTTTATAGCATGGATCGAGGATGCTGGCCAACCAATAGTCGTCATCCTTCATAATTTTGACAATGCGGGGGTCCCTTTTTAGGATCCGCAAGAGATAATCACACATGTGGGCCAATGTTCCAGGTGTCAATGATGCACTGACAGTGGTGGGTGGAGAAGCACTTTCTGCCAAATCCACATCCCTCCAGTCACGCACAATCCCTGTACATGACCTGGGCAAGCCAACATTTTCACTTGCCCCCCGAGAAGCATCCTCCTCCCCAAAATAATCATGCCCCTCATCCTCCTCCTCTTCCTCTTCTTCCTCCACCTCGTCCAGGACAGTTCCCTGAGCAGACAATGGCTGTCTGTCATCAAGGCTTCCCTCCTCCTCCTCCTCCTGTTCCTCCTCCTCTGCAGACGCCTGATCCTTAATGTGCGTCAAAGTTTGCATGAGCAGATGCATAAGTGGTATGCTCATGCTTATGATGGCGTCGTCTGCGCTTACCAGCCGTGTGCATTCCACAAAACACTGAAGGACTTTACAGAGGTCTTTCAGCTTGGACCACTGCAAACCCGACAACTCCATGTCTGCCCTCAAACTGCCTGCCCGTGTATCCTCCCACAAATGCATTACAGCCTGCCTCTGTTCGCACAGCCTCTCAACCATGTGCATGGTGGAGTTCCACCTTGTTGCAACATCTGATTAGGCGGTGCTTGGGGAGGTGGAGCGATCGCTGCAGCCTCTGCATACGACTGGAGTCTACGGGCGAGCGACGGATATGCGAGCACAGTCTTCGCATCTTATGGAGCAGGGATGAACTCTGGATAATTGTTTAGGAAGCACTGCACCACCAGGTTCAAGGTTTGAGCCAGCACAACACACAAGAACACACTGACCATAAGTCCTGAATGTAAATATATACATACTTTATTATTTTATAAATAAAGGTACTTGAGGTATTTTAAAAGTAGCAAAGCATCAGTGTTTTATAATATAAAAATATACATAAGAGGGCAGTACTATCCATTTCATAAGGACATATTATTGCAGTAAATGGTGCTAACAAATATATATATATATCTTAACAGTGAAAAAACATTTTTTAAAAACCAAAATGATAATATATATTCATAAGTAAGGTGCAAACATATTGTTAAAAATTTTATATCAATTCCCTATAGGTGTACATCATAATTATACAAATAAGAAAAGGTATATAAAGTGCAAAAAATAGATAGGAATTAAAATGCAATATTAGTGCAAAAATAGTGAACACCATATGTGTCACTGCATAGATATACCATGTGAATAATGGGAATAATACCCAATAGCACCAATAGGTGTCAGTATATGCATAGTTTATGTCATGGACCAGGAAAATTTCTGAAAACAGCGTTAGACATCAAAGAGTATGGTAAGTATAAGGTATAACTTACAAGCTACACTGCACCTGATCTGGACAGCCGCCCTCCCCAACACGTGTTTCAACCCTTAGCCTTCTTCAGGGGGTGGCACCTATAGGAGACAGGTAAGTATATATACCCAAACTCAACCAATCGCACATCGGATATAGCAAAACTGGCCAATCAAAGCGGCAGGGTGTGTTTAACAATCACCATGATGAACCTCCCATCCTATTCTACCTCATACGTCATTTAATCAAAGTCATATCATTATAAGCTGTGAATCACTGCAATATGTGTGAAAACAGGAGACCAGGCCCTAATAGCGCGTGACTAACAAGAAGTAATCATCACCGCTCATAAATACAAAGCGTCCCTGGTAACATAATGACAGGCATACTGCGCATGACAGTTAAAACATGGCCACTGCTACTCGTAGGTATACAGCGCCCATACTAACTAGTGTTGAGCGATACCATCCGATATTCAGAAATATCAGATCGGATTGGATCGGCCCGATACACAAAAAGTATCGGGTATCGCCGATTCCGATACCGGAAGTCCCATTCAAGTCAATGGGACAGAAATATCGGAATTAAAAAAAACCCTTTCTTGCCTTGTACATCCTATTTGGGAGGGGGAAGAGTGTGGGCAGTGCGTGGGCGGACACTGTGCATGTCTGTGTGTGCGGGAGGGGCCTGTGCAGGCCTCTCTGGGGTCTGTGCTGACTGTCGGGGGCCTGTGCCAGCTGCCGGTGGTCTGTACGGGCCTCTCTGGGGTCTGTACAGGCCTGATGGGGGCCTGTGCCGGCTGCCGGTGGTCTGTACGGGCCTGTTAGGGGCCTGCGCCGGCTGTCGGTGGTCTGTGCTGGCTGCCGGGGGCCTGTGCCGGCTGCCGGTGGTCTGTACGGGCCTCTCGGGGGTCTGTGCCGACTGTCAGTGGTCTGTACGGGCCTCTCGGGGGCCTGTGCCGGCTGTCTGTGGTCTGTGCCGGTTGCCGGGGGCCTGTGCCGGCTGCCGGTGGTTTGTGCGGGCCTCTCGGGGGCCTGTGCCGGCTGTCGGTGGTCTGTGCGGGCCTGCCGGGGGTCTTGTGTGTGTGCATGCATCGTCCGATGGGACTACAAGTCCCATCGGGCGATGCCTGCTACAATGACAGTGATTGACACATTAGCCAATGATGGGACAGTAGTAGTTCCATCATCCGGCTAATGTATTGAATGTAAAAAAAAAAACCATACTACATACATACTACATATATACTACATTCATACAGCATACATACTACATACATGCTACATATATACTACATTCATACAACATACATACATACTACATACATGCTACATATATACTACATTCATACAACATACATACATACTACATACAGGCTACATATATACTTCATTCATACAGCATACATACATACTACATACATACTACATTCATACAGCATACATACTACATACATGCTACATATATACTACATTCATACAACATACATACATACTACATACATTCTACATATATACTACATTCATACAACATACATACATACTACATACTACATACATGCTACATATATACTACATTCATACAGCATACATACTACATACTACAAACATGCTACATATATACTACATTCATACAACATACATACATACTACATACATTCTACATGTATACTACATTCATGCAGCATACATACATACTACATACATGCTACATATATACTACATTCATACAACATACATACATACTACATATATGCTTCATATATACTACATTCATACAACATACATACATAGTACATACATACTACATACATACATACTACATGCAGCATACATATTACATACATACTGCATGCAATACATTCATACAATACATACATATAGACATACAGTACATATAACATAGAGTACATACTCACCATCACTTGTCACTTTGATCCCCGAAGCCAGTGTCATCTGTGGAAAAATATGAAAATAACAAACAAACAATATACTCCCTGATCCGCAGAAATCCCGCGTGTCCCACACCGATCTCCCGTGGAGAACAGCAGCATCAGCTGATGCGACTGCTCTCTACGGGGCTCCAGGAATCCAGTGATGGGAGGTAGGTATCCTTCCGCACTGTATTCCTCCGCCACTGTAAAAAAATAGTCCCTGGTCTCACTTTATGGCAAAAGGTGCATGGGAACTTTCTCACACAGCAATGCCAAAAGTGAGACTAGGGACTATTTTTTTACGGTGGCGGAGGAATACAGTGTGGAAGGATACCTACCTCCCGTCATTGGATTATTGAAGCCCCTAGAGAGCGGTCGCATCAGCTGATGCTGCTGTTCTCCACGGGAGATCTGCGTGTGACCCTCGTGGATTTCTGCGGATCAGGGAGTATATGGCTTGTTTGTTATTTTCATATTTTTTCATAGATGACACTGGCTTCGGGGATCAAAGTGACAAGTGATGGTGAGTATGTACTCTATGTTATATGTACTGTATGTCTATATGTATGTATTGTATGAATGTAGTATATATGTAGCATGTATGTAGTATGTATGTATGTTGTATGAATGTAGTATATATGTAGCATGTATGTAGTATGTATGTATGTTGTATGAATGTAGTATATATGTAGCATGTATGTAGTATGTAGTATATATGTATGTTGTATGAATGTAGTATATATGAAGTATGTATGTAGTATGTATGTATGTTGTATGAATGTAGTATATATGTAGTATGTATGTAGTATGTTGGGGTTTTTTTTTACATTCAACACATTAGCCGGATGATGGGACTACTACTGTCCCATCATTGGCTAATGTGTCAATAACTGTCATTGTAGCAGGCATCGCCCGATGGGACTTGTAGTCCCATCGGACGATGCCTGCACACATACAAGACCCCCGGCAGGCCCGCACAGACCACCGGCAGCCAGCACAGACCACCGACAGCCGGCACAGGCCCCTGAGAGGCCCGTACAGACCACCGGCAGCCGGCACAGGCCCCCGGCAGCCGGCACAGACCACTGACAGCCGGCACAGGCCCCCGAGAGGCCCGTACAGACCACCGGCAGCCGGCACTGGCCCCCGACAGGCCTGTACAGACCCCCGAGAAGCCCGTACAGACCACCGGCAGCCGGCACAGGCCCCCGAGAGGCCCGTACAGACCACCGACAGCCAGCGCAGGCCCCCAAGAGGCCCATAGAGACCACCGGCACAGGCCCCCGACAGGCCTGTACAGACCCCCGAGAGGCCCGTACAGACCACCGGCAGCCGACACAGACCCCCGACAGTCGGCACAGACCCCCCGCAGTCGGCACAGACCGCGCATCATGATGACATCATTTCAGCAGCCAATCACAGCCACAACAGTGGCTTATTACATTATGGGGACTTCCGATTCCGGTATCCGATATTGAAAAAATATCGGTACTCGGTATCGGAATTCCGATACAGCGAATATCGGCCGATACCCAATATTTGCAGTATCGGAATGCTCAACACTAATAGTACATAACGAATCACACTGCACATGACCGGAAGAAAATGGCCGCCGCTATTCATAGATACACAGTGTTCCTAGTAACAACAAGTCGTACTGCGCATGACAGGAAAAAGATGGCCGCCGCTACTCATGATTACAAAGCGTCCATGGTAACTTAGATACTTAAATTGCGCATGACAGGAAAAAATGACCGCCGCTAGTCCTAATTGCATAGCGTACGTTATTACTTGTAGATGATACAAAAGTGTCCATGTTGATATCAATATTCATACTGCCCCTAAGCAGAGAAAAAAAAAAATGACCGCCGCTGTAAATATATAGCATCCATTAGAAATCACTGCGCATAATATAAAATTGGTAACCATTATTCTTAAATATCTAGCTCAGTAATATATGAAACAAACCACTGTGCATAGGCAGAAAAAGAAGAACATGGACGCCAATATCCAAGGAGTAACAATATCCATAATGACCAAATGTCACATATAATTAAGAGCCATCCTTTTATAATACCAGATGATCATGACAACCAAAATTAAGGCGCCTAAAGGATGGTACATGATATCATTAGGCATATATAACATAATAGGCGCATAATAGATGGGACATGATATCATTAGGCATATGTTAATATCAATAATAGCTAAGGTAAGATGAAATAACATTGGCATAGACAAGAACACCACTCCTTACACTTTTACGAGGAGGAAGGTGTACTAGTACAAGATACACAAGATATTCCGTCTGACATGTGTGGTGAGATATTAAATGGTTATCTGTAATCCTTTTAGATCTAGTGTATCTTGCAGTAGTACGCCTTTCTCCTCCTAAAAGTGTAAGGAGTGGTGTTCTTGTCTATGCCAATGTTATTTCATCTTACCTTAGCTATTATTGATATTAACATATGCCTAATGATATCATGTCCCATCTATTATGCACCTATTATATTATATATGCCTAATGTTATCATGTACCATCCTTTTTGCGCCTTAATTTTGGTTGTCATGATCGTCCGGTATTATACAAGGATGGCTCTTAATTCTATGTGACATTTGGTCATTATGGATATTGTTTCTCCTTAGATGTTGGCGTCCATGTTCTTGTTCTTTTTCTGCCTATGTACAGTGGTTTGTTTCATATATTACTGCGCTAGATATTTAAGAATAATGGTTACCATTTTTATGTTATGCGCAGAGTGATTTCTAATGGATGCTATAAATTTACAGCGGCGGTCATTTTTTTTTCCCCTGCTTAGGGGCAGTATGAATATTGAGATCAACATGGACGCTTTTGTATCATCTACAAGTAATAACGTACGCTACGCAATTAGGACAAGCGGCGGTCATTTTTTCCTGTCATGCGCAATTTAAGTATCTAAGTTACCATGGAAGCTTTGTAATCATGAGTAGCGGCGGCCATCTTTTTCCTGTCATGTGCAGTACGACTTGTTGTTACTAGGAACGCTGTGTATCTATGAGTAGCGGGTGGCCATTTTCTTCCGGTCATGCGCAGTGTGATTCGTTATGTTACTATGGGCGCTGTATATCTACGAGTAGCGGCGGCCATGTTTTAACTGTCATGCGCAGTATGCGTGTCATTATATTACCAGGGACGCTTTGTATTTATGAGCGGTGACGATTACTTCTTGATTGTCACGCGCTATTAGGGCCTGGTCTCCTGTTTTCACACATATTGCAGCGATTCACAGCTTATAATGATATGGTTTTGATTAACCCCTTCACCCCCAAGGGTGGTTTGCATGTTCATGACCGGGCCAATTTTTACAATTCTGACCACTGTCCCTTTATGAGGTAATAACTCTGAAACGCTTCCACGGATCCCGGTGATTCTGTCATTGTCTTCTCGTGACATATTGTACTTCATGTTAGTGGTAAAATTTCATTCAAATAACTTGCGTTTATTTGTGAAAAAAATGGAAATTTGGCAAAAATTTTTAAAATTTTGCAATTTTCCACCTTTGAATTTTTATGCCCTTAAATCACAGAGATACGGCACACAAAAAACTTAATAAATAACATTTCCCACATGTTTACTTTACATCAGCACAATTTTGGAACCAAAATTTTTTTTTGTTAGGAAGTTATAAGGGTTAAAAGTTGACCAGCGATTTCTCATTTTTACAACACCATTTTATTTTTACAGACCACATCACATTTGAAGCCACTTTGAGGGATCTATATGATAGAAAATACCCAAAAGTGACACGATTCTAAATACTTCACCCCTTAAGGTGCTCAAAACCACATTCAAGAAGTTTATTAACCCTTCAGGTGCGTCACAGGAATTTTTTTGAATATTTAAAAAAAAAATGAACATTTAACTTTTTTCACAAAAAAAATACTTCAGGTTCAATTTTTTTTATTTTACAAAGGGTAACAGGAGAAATTGGACTGCAAAAGTTATTCTGCAGTTTGTCCTGAGTACGCTGATACCTGATATGTGGGGGGAACCACTTTTTCGGCGCATGGCAAAGCTCAGAAGGGAAGAAGCGCCGTTTGACTTTTCCAATGCAAATTTGGCTGGAATTCAGATCGGACGCCATGTCACGTTTGGAGAGCCCCTTATGTACCTAAACAGTGGAAACCCCCAACAAGTGACCCCATTTTGGAAACTAGACCCCCCAAGGAACTTATCTAGATGTGTGATGAGAACTTTGAACCCACAAGGGCTTCACAGAAGTTTATAACGTACAGCGGTACAATTACAAAATCATATTTTTCCACAAAAATGATCTTTTCACCCCTAATTTTTATTTTCCCAAGGGTAACAGGACCCTAAAAGTTATTCTACAATTTGTCCTGAGTACGCTGATACCCCGTATGTGGGTGTAAATGACTATTTGGGCGCATGGCAGAGCTCAGAAGGGAAGCAGCGCCATTTGACTTTTTTGGCTGGAATTGAGATGGGACACCATGTCGCGATTGGAAAACCCCTGATGTACCAAAACAGTGAAACCCCCCACAAATGACACCATTTTGGAAACTAGACCCCCCAAGGAACTTATCTAGATGTGTGGTGGGAACTTTGAACCCCCAAGGGCTTCACAGAAGTTTATAACGTACAGCCGTACAATTAAAAAATCATATTTTTTCCACAAAAATGATCTTTTCACCCTCAATTCTTATTTTTCCAAGGGTAACAGGACCCTAAAAGTTATTGTGCGATTTGTCCTGAGTACGCTGATACCCCACATGTGGGGGTAAACCACTATTTGGGCGCATGGCAGAGCTCGGAAGGGAAGCAGCGCCATTTGACGTTTTTGGCTGGAATTGAGATTGGACACCATGTCGCATTTGGAAAACCCCTGATGTACCTAAACAGTGGAAACCCCCCACAAGTGACCCCATTTTGGAAACTAGACCCCCTTAGGAACTTATCTAGATGTCTGGTGGGCACTTTGAACCCCCAAGGGCTTCACAGAAGTTTATAACGACCGGGTGTGAAAATAAAAAAATCGTATTTTTTCAACAAACAAGATCATTTAGTCCCCAATTTTTTCATTTTCCCAAGGGTAACAGGAGAAATTGGACACCAAAAGTTGTTATCCAAGTTGTCCTGAGTACGCTGATACCTCATATGTGGGAGAAAACGACTATATGGGCACACGTCGGGGCTCAGGAGGGAAGTAGTGACGTTTTGGAATGCAGACTTTGATGGAATGGTCTGCGGGTGTCATGTGCATTTGGAGAACCCCTGATGTACTTAAACTATTGAAACTCCCCACAAGTGACCCCATTCTGGAAACTAGACCCCCCAGAGAACTTATCTAGATGACTTATCTAGATGTGTGGTGAGCACTTTGAACCCCCAAGTGCTTCACAGAAGTTTATAACGCCCGGGCGTGAAAATAAAAAAATCATTTTTTTCCACAAAAATTATATTTTTGCCCCCATTTTTTAATTTTCCTAAGGGTAACAGGAGAAATTGGACCCCAAAAGTTGTTTTGCAATTTGTCCTGAGTAGGCTGATACCCCATATGTGGGGGTAAAACACTGGGCACATGGCAGAGCTTGGAACGGAAGGAGCACCATTTGACTTTTTCAACGCAGAATTGGCTGGAATTGAGATTAGACGCCATGCTGCATTTGGAGAGCACCTGATGTGCCCAAACAGTGGAAACCCCCAATTCTAACTCCAACCCGAACCCCAACACACCCCTAACCCTAATCTCAGCCCTAACTCTAGCCCTAGCCCTAACCCTAGCCCTAACACTAGCCCTAACCCTAACCCTAATGGGAAAATGGAAATAAATACATTTTCTTTTAATTTTATTATTTTTCCCTAACTAAGGGGGTGATAACGGGGGTTCATTTACTATTTATGGCGGTTTTTATGTTTGGCAGCTGTCGCACACTAAAAGACGCTTTTTACTGTAAAAATAGTTTTTGCATCACAACATATTGAGAGCTATAATTTTTGTATATTTTGACCCACCGAGTCATGTTAGGTCTTATTTTTTGCGGGACGAGTTGACGTTTTTATTGGTACCATTTTCGGGCACATGACATCTTTTGATCGCTTTTTATTCCGATTTTTGGGACACAGATTGAACAAAAATCAGCATTTCATGAATTTCTTTTGGGGGGGTGCGTTTACACCGTTCCGCCTGCGGTAAAATTGATAAGGTGGTTTTATTCTTCGGGTCAGTACGGTTACAGCGATACCTCATTTAGGTCGTTTTTTTATGCTTTGTCGGTTTTATGCAATGAAAACAATTTTACATAAAACATAATTATTTTTGCATCGCTTTATTCTGCGAGCTATAACTTTTTTATTTTTTTGCTGATGATGCTGTATGTGGCTCGTTTTTTGCGGGACCAGATGACGTTTTCATCGGTACCATGGATATTTATATGCGTCTTTTTGATCGCGCGTTATTGCACTTTTTGTTCGGCAGTATGATAATAAATCATTATTTTTTGCTTCGTTTTTTATTTTTATTTTTTAAGGTGTTCGCTAAAGGGGTTAAGTAATGGGACAGTTTTATAGGGCGGGTCGTTATGGACGCGACGATACCAAATATGTGCACTTTTATTGTTTTTTTTTTATTTCCAAAAAATTTATTTATTTAGGAATATTTTTTTTTAATTATTTATTTAGCGATTTTTTTTAAATTATTTGTACACTTTTTTTTCAACTTTATTACATTGTCCCAGGTGGGACATCACTGTCCTGTGACAGATCGCTGATCTGTCACATCACAGATCACTGTGACAGATCAGCGATCTGTCACAGGCACTGCACAGGCTTTCCTCATGCCGCAGCTTTGCAGGCACTGAGGAAGCCAGCTCCCTGCAGGCCCCCGAAGATCCCCGTCGCCATCTTGGATTCGGGGGCCTGCAGGGAAAGAGCCCCCCACAGCAGCGCTGCACATTACGCTGCTGTGGGTGGCTCAGGGAAGCACGGAGGGAGCCCGCTCCCTGCCGACGCTTCCCTTTAACCCCGGTACACCGCGATCGTGTTTGATCGCGGTGTGCAAGGGGTTAACGTGTCAGGGACGGTCCGTGACCGCCCCTGACACATTGTGCTGGGTGTCAGCTGTGATAGTCAGCTGACACCCGGCCGCGATCAGCGGCGCTCACCACGTGGGCGCCGCTGATCGCTATGACATAATATTCCATCCATGGAAATTAGGTCCAGGGTCACATGGACAGAATATTTTGTCCATTGTAGGTAAGGGGTTAAATGATGTATGAGGTAGAATAGGATGGGAAGTTCATCATGGTGATTGTTAAACACACCCTTCCACTTTGATTGGCCAGTTTTGCCATATCCGATGTACGATTGGTTGAGTTTGGGTATATATACTTACCTGTCTCCTATAGGCGCCACCCCCTGACAAAGGATAAGGGCCGAAACACGTGTTGGGGAGGGCGGCTGTCCAGATCAGGTGCAGTGTAGCTTGTAAGTCATACCTTATACTTACCATACTCTTTGATGTCTAATGCTGTTTTCAGAAATTTTTCTGGTCCATGACATAAACTATGCATATACTGATACCTGCTGGTGCTATTGGGTATTATTCCCATTATTCATGTGGTATATCTATGCAGTGACACATATGGTGTTCACTATTTTTGCACTAATATTGCACTTTAATACCTATATATTTTTTGCACTTTATATACGTTTTCTTATTTGTATAATTATGATGTAAACCTATAAGGAATTGATATAAAATGTTTACTAATTTGTATGCACCTTACTTATGAATATATATTATCATTTTGGTTTAAAAAAATTTTTTTTTCCACTGTTGAGATATATATATTTGTTAGCACCATTTACTGCAATAATATGCCCTTATGAAATGGATAGTACTGCCCTCTTATGTATATTTTTATATTATAAAACACTGATGCTTTGCTACTTTTAAAATGCCTCAAGTACCTTTATTTATAAAATAATAAAGTATATATATTTTTACATTCAGGACTTATGGTCAGTGTGTTCTTTGTGTGTTGTGCTGTGTTCAGTGATTTGACTGTCCTAACAATTATAATTATATAGTCTGTGGGGTTATCAGCTGTAGATACCACTGGGTCTGCATATATCACCGTGTGATTGCTGCTGCTGGTATTTCCCGTTTCCCTTTATGTGTGGTGATTAGTGTTGAGCGATACCACCCGATACTGAAAAATATCGTATCGGAATGGATCGGCCGATCTAAAAAAAGTATCGGGTATCGCCGATTCCGATCCCGGAAGTCCCATTCAAGTCAATGGAACAGAAATATCGGAATTAAAAAAAATCTTTCTTTCCCTGTTGGTTAATTCTACATGGAGAAAAACAACTAATAATAATGTAGAATGTATTGTGGGAGACATTAAAGCCATAGAGCTTTAGCCCAATCAAATGGAATCGCAGTATTTTTTTTTTTTAAAGACATTCGTAGTTACAAAGATATTGACTATGTTAAAGTCTTTAATTTTTTTGTCAGATATGTATGTTTCACTACTTCCATGCTCTTTCACCTTCTTTTTTACTTCTCCCACACTTTCTCCTTCATCATCTTCAGCAGCAGCAGTATCTTCTTCTTTTATTCTTCTTCATATTCTACTTCTTCATCTTCTTCCTATTCTTCTTCATCATATTCTTATTTGTGTCAGGCATTCCTGTAGTTGTTATCTATAAAAGTTTGAAGATTACACCTTCCGTTCAGCCTGTCACAAAAGATTTACAACAGGATTTGTCCGCGTTCAGTTTGGCCTGCAGCAGCAGGCCTTTTCCAGGGGCACCACGAGGAGGAACGGACTCACCCCCATACACTTAGTCTTCTTCTGCTTATAAATTAAATAATATCATTTGCTCTGATTGTTAGTCTTATGCTTCATGTTCTTCTGCTTTTGGTTTTTATGCTTCTTGGTCTTCTGTCTCTTGTTGTTCTGCATCTTGCTGGTTGTCTTCCTGTTCTTTGTCCTCTTGGTCATCTTCTTCAGGGTCATCTTTTAAGTATTATTCTGTGTGGTCTTCAGGGTCGTCGTCTTCAGGGTCATTGTCAGGGAGATCCAGAGTGAGAACTAAAAACCATTTCCACAAGCTTGAACTTGGAAAAGTAGCAGAAGGTACAAGAAGGCTGAGGAACTGCCGAGAACCAGCTGACGGTACTGGAACCCGGAGGGCAGCAGAATGAACAAGAGCCAATGGCACAACCGTGGACCAGCTGACGTTGCTGGAACACGGTTACTAAGCAGGAGGTACCTGTGCTACAAAGCATTACCAAGGACCAGCAGACGTTGCTGGAACTCGGATACCAAGAAGGAGGCACCTAGGCCAAAGGCACTGCCGAGAACCAGCTGACGGTGCTGGAACCCGGATGGGTAGCATTAGCTACAAGAGTCAATGGAACTACCGAGAACCAGCTGACGGTGCTGGAACCTGGAGGGGTAGCAGAAGGAACAACAGCCAATGGCACAACCGTGGACCAGCTGACGGTGCTGGAACATGGTTACTAAGCAGGAGGTACCTGTGCTCCAAAGCACTACCAAGGACCAGCAGACGTTGCTGGAACTCGGATACCAAGAAGGAGGCACCTAGGCCAAAGGCTCTGCCGAGAACCAGCTGACGGTGCTGGAACCCGGATGGGTAGCAGAAGGTACCCAGGAAAAAAACAAAGCTGCAAGGCAGTGAGCCGGCCGCAGATACCGAAACCCACAGTTCTACAGGGGGTGCTTGTCCTATTGGCACTACGGAACCAGCCTTTATTACCAGAACCCGCAGCCCACATAGGAAGCACCGAAACTGCAGGCACCATAGACTCGGCTAACCCGACCGCAACACGACAGGACAACGTATCGGTGGCAAAGTGACGTTGACACTACCCAGAAACAGCAGGCGTGCTGGAACCAGGCTGGGCAGGAGGGAGAAGCTTACTACAGACATATGGAAGAAGAACTGAGCTTACTACATAGATATGGATATGGATCAGAACGGAGAATACTCCAGAGATATGGGAGCAGAATGGAGCTTACTACAGAGATATTGGCTCAGAAAAGAGCTTACTCCAGAGATATGGGAGCAGAACCGAGCTTACTACAGCGGTATGGGAGCAGAACCGAGCTTACTTGTCACAATCCATTTTTGGATCTGTGTCAGAGTCTGGACTCTCTTATATAAACCTTTTTCCTTTCAGGCCCTGGGGGTTAATATGGGTTTTTTTCCCGGTGGCTGCTGGTGTTACTACAACTGTAGTTGCTCTGCTGCTGGTTTTCTCCTGGTGGCCGCTGGTGTTACTACATGTTCAATTAGCCAGCATGTGGTGACCTCCCCCCTCCATCCTATAAAAGATCATCAGCTGCTGCAGCTCCCTGTTGGTAATACTAGTCATTTGCTAACGAACCTTGGTGAAGTGTGGACCTACCTGGTGGAGAAGGGGTTCAGCTTATCTGGAGCAGTGGAGTTGCTGCTGGATGCTGATTGGGTGCCTTTCTCTGCTGCTTGGAGCATTGGCAGCAGATAAAGCTAAGTTTGCGTTTATAGTTGCTTTAACCCCGTGGTATCTGTTTTATTTTCCCTTGTGTTATTTGGTGCAGTTTACTTTATTCCCTGTCTCACCTCTTGGGGAGGGGGTTGGGGTTGAGCTCATGGCTAAACAGGGGATAGGGACAGGTCAGAGAATTGGGCCTCACTACCATTAAGTGTACCCCCAAGTTAAGGAAAGTCAGGGCACCCCCTAAACCTGAGGGACAGTTCAGGGGCCCAGGTTCCATGTCTCCTGCCTTTTCCCTACTGTCCTGTGACATTATTACCAACAATCCCATTTTTTCTGGTGAGCCATGGCCATAATGCATACCTGTCTCCAATTGCTGCAGACCCTCACTGAGGAGCGTGGGGTGCTGCGTGGTGTGGTGGAGCAGCAGCTACAGCAGTTGGTGGGTACGGGGCTTCAGCTCAGATGCAGGTTCAACCAGAGCCCAAGTTATCTCTCCCAGACAGGTTTTCTGGAGGGAGAGAATTTTTTGTTTTTAAGGAGGCCTACAAGCTACACTTCAGGCTCCACAATCGCTCATTAGGGAGTGAGGAACAGCAGGTGGGATTCACTATAGCCCTCCTTGAGGGTGATCCCCAATCCTGGGCCTTCTCCTTGCCGGCCGATTCACCATCTCTACGGTCGGTAGACGAGTTTTTTGTGGCTTTGGCGAATATGCCCAATGTAGTCCTTGCTAGGGAGGAGGACACACTGTTGCAGGAAGACGAGCCCAGGCAGGTGGGAAGAGGTGGTTCTCCAGCGGTGTTTCCTCCAGTTCGTCGTGGTGTGGGGGCATGTTTTAGCTATGGGCAGACTGGTCATGTTTTCAGGGTCTGCCCAACGAACGCCAAATCTTCTGTACCATCTAAGAAGCCGCGTCCCCCTGGTCGTGTGGAGGGAGGCGATCAGGGAGTGTATATTTCCTCCATTTTGCCCTATATTTTTGGTCTGGTAGGGTACTACTCTGTACTACTCTGGAACTACAGGAGTTTATTGGTCGCCTGAATAGCAACAACCAAAATATACGTTAAACATTCACATGCGATGCTGATAAGATTGAGTTCCTCTCTGTCATTGTTTAAAAGGATACTGATGGTCTGGGGCAGACCGATATTTTTAGGAAGATGACTTCTACTAATATGTTGTTACACGCTTCGCTATGTCATCCTGATCACATGGTCAGGTCTGTTCCCATTGGTCAGTTCCTCCAACTTTGTCGGATTTGCTCTATTAATGAGGATTTTGAGAGAAGAGCAGAGGAGCTAAAAATGAGATTCTTGGAACATGGCTATAGTCGGCATCTACTCAAAAGAGCCTATAACAGGGCTATTTATTCTTCCCAAAATGGCCTACTGTACAATAGGGAATCAGCTAGGAAGATGGAGGGACCTGGAAGCTATGCTTCATTGCAAATTATCATTCCCATTCTAGGCAGGTCAGGCAGGCTTTGTCTAAAGCATGTCCTATATTGAAAATTGACCCAATAATTGGCAAATTTATTCTGGATATACCAGTCATTACATTTAGGCGTGCTAAGAATCTGTGCAATCACCTCACCCGTAGTCATTATACAAGTGAGAGAAAGGGTACATTTTTGGATAATTTCACACATAGGAGTGGGTGTGTTCCGTGTGGACATTGAGTTGCCTGTCCCAACATTGAAAAGTGTGATTCTTTTTCCGATTCAGGTGGCGTTAAAAATTTTAAGATCAATAAATACATTACTTGTGCTACGAGATATGTTATTTATTATGTCACCTGTCCATGTGGATTAATTTATGTCGGTTTAACAACTAGACAATTCAAGGTTCGCGTGTACGAGTATGTTTTGGATATTCAGGCGGCGGCTGGCCACATGGATTCATCCACTCTTAAAACGTTACCCCGTCACTTTAAAAACTTTCATGACTGTGACAGTACGGTGCTACAGGTGAGGGGTATCGATGCCTTAAATATTGGGATTCGTGGTGGCAATCTGTTTCAAAGATTGGGTAAACTTGAGACTCGCTGGATCTGGACGCTTAATACGGTATATCCACAAGGACTAAACGAGAATTTGAGTTTCGATCCGTTCCTGTGACCACCTTACTGTTCCAGGTGGACATTGGGTGGATCTAATCCTTGCTATTTTTTATTGTTTTTATTATATTTTTAATTGTGTATTTTTCATGTATTAGGTATTTTTATGATATTTTGTGGATCTATGAAGATTCCAGAGTCCAGGATAGTGGCGGTACCTTGTACAGATGGACTAATTTCTACTGTTTTCTATGTCCATCCTATACCTATGTTTGAAGAAGATCCTTTGACGAGGTTGAAGATGAGTCGGGGGGATGTCTTTTGGATATCTTTATTTTGTTTATTTTATTTTATTTATTTTTCTATTTTTTTCAATGATATATAATTAGGACTGTATGATAATGTCTCTTATATAATCATATCTTGGTAATGCTGTTCTATATATTTTGTGGGCAATAATTAAATATAATATTATTATATCTTTCTTTGTGATATGATTGTATATCAATTTTGATATTGCTTGAAAATTGTGAATATAATATGAATTCTTATCTATTTTTATATTATCTATCAAAAAATATATATGGCATTCCCCTTTAAATATTATGCAGTGAAGGGTATGTTTCTATTGCTATTATAAAAACTTGTGGGATACATATAGGATGTTTTTTGATTGTTGGCACTGCTGCATGTGCGGTGGTGCTGCTTCTTATGTATTTGTACTATTCTGTATTACTCTGCTTTCTATTGTATTATGTTGCCCTTCTGCATATCTTGTGTCGGCAGTGCATCCCACGCCAGACCTCAGGGACACCATGGTTTGGGTGCGGGCTGCCATGCCTTGTACATATACACTATTTCACCTCCCTGGCAGCGCGTCACTTGTTCCCGCTCCCCCTCCTCTGCACATGCGACGCCTTCTTGGTTCATCGCGTCGGTCCCCGGCACGTGGTGCCTCCGGCGTCTGGTCACATGATAATGTGTTTCCAGTGCTGGGAGTTCCTGTGTCGGATGCTGGCATCTTGGACACCATGGTGATGCACCACCTCTTCTCTTATTAGGTATTACATTATTTCCGGCCTCCTCCCTTTATAACATCACTTAGGTCAACCTTTACCACGCCCCCTGATAAAGGAGTAATCCGAAACGTGCGTAGGGGAGGGCGGGCTGGCCTCTTGTAGACGCTGCTGCCATCTATCACCACTTATCACCAACAGGTAATTATTGTAAGACTTTATGCACTTTATTATACATACAGTATGTTGGACATTTGTTCATGTATACATTCTGATGTTTGAGCCCATATACTTCTGTGTATAGAAGTGAGAGTGATGGGTATACATGTATGCAGTGACTGCTTTATCTCTATGGCTGATATAGCTGGGCACTGTGCAATATGAATCAGGGCTGCAGTGCAGGGTGTTATGTCCACTGATGTTTTTAACTCCTTCTATCTTTGTCTGCTCATTTTGACTAATAAAAATTATATATTTTTTGCATTACATGGACTCTTGTGATTGCAATTTTTGTTGGTTTCCTTCCCTCCTTTGTATGATTATTGGCAATCTGTTCTTACCAGTCCTATGCATTGTTTGGGGATCTATGGCCAGTCATATTTATATGATTTTGTGAGATTTATATATAATATATACATTTGGATATTATCCATTCATATATTCCTTTTGGTCCATTGTTACCCCAGACATTCTAATGTCTTTCATATATTTCTTTATATCTAAGTACAGCAGCATATAGAAATAATGCCCCCATGCCTCCTTATAATAATTCTCCTTCACCCTTTATAGTAATAATATTGACCCCGTACCTTCTTACCCCCGTGATTGCTTATAATAATATGTCTCCTGTTCTCTCCCTGTAATGATACTGATTTTGCAGTCTGCCTCCTGATAGTAATGCCCCTGAGCAGGAGCATAAGTAGAAATCACTGGAACGCCAAACCAAAAGTCTTATTATTATGTATTATTATTATTATTATTATAGCGACATTTAATCCATGGCGCTTTACATGTGAGGAGGGGTGTACATAATAAAAGACAAGTACAGTAATCTTTTTTTAACTCCTTAGTGACTGAGCCAATTTGCAGCTTACTGACCAGGCCAATTTTTACAATTCTGACGACTGTCACTTTGAGGTTATAACTTTGGAACACTTTAACAGATCCCGCCGATTCTGAGACTGTTTTTCATGACATATTTTACTTCATGTTAGTGGTAAATGTTCTTCGAAATGACTTGTGTTTATTTATGAAAAAAACGGAAATATGGCAAAAAAATTTCAAATTTTGCAATTTTCAAATTTTGAATTTTTATGCCCTTAAATCAGAGAGATATGTTACACAAAATACTTAATAAATAACATTTTCCACATGCCTGCTTTACAGTAGCATAATTTTTGTTGTTAGGAAGTTATAAGGGTTAAAAGTTGACCAACGATTTCACATTTTTACAACAAAATTTGCAAAACCATTTTTTTAGGGACCACCTCACATTTGAAGTCACTTTGAGAGGTCAATATGACAGAAAATACACAAAAGTGACACCATTCTAACAACTGCACCCCTCAAGGTGCTCAAAACCACATTCAAGAAGATTATTAACCCTTTACGTGCTTCACAGGAACTGAACAACGTGGAAGAAAAAATTTAACATTTAACTTTTTTTTACAAACATTTTATTTCAGAACCAATTTTTTTATTTTCACAAGCGTAAAAAGAGAAAATAAAACACAAAATTTGCTGTGCAATTTTTCCTGAATACGGTGATACCCCATATGTGGGGGTAAACCACTGTTTGGGCGCACGGCAGGGCTTGGAATGGAAGGAGCGCCGTTTGACTTTTTCTATGCAGAATTGGCTGGAATTGAAATCGGATGCCATGCCGCGTTTGTAGAGTCCCTGATGTGCCTAAACAGTGGAAACCCCCAACAATTGACACCATTTTGGAAACTAGACCCCTTAAGGAACTTAACTAGATGTGTGGTGAGCACTTTGAACCTCCAAGTGCTTCACAGAAGTTTATAACGCAGAGCCGTGAAAATAAAAAATCATATTTTTTTTACAAAAATTATCTTTTTGTCCCTGAATTTTTATTTTCACAAGGGTAACAGGAGAAATTAGACCCCCAAAGTTGTGCAATTTGTCCTGAGTTCGTCGATACCCCTTATGTGGGGGTAAATGACTGTTAGGGGGCACGGTAGAGCTCAGAAGTGAAGGAACGTCATTTGACTTTTTCAATGCAGAATTGGCTGGAATTGAGGTCAAACGCCATGTCACGTTTGGAGACCCCTTGATGTGCCTAAACAGTGGAAACCCCCTACAAGTGACACCATTTTGGAAACTAGACCCCCCAATGAGTTTATCTAGGTGTGTGGTGAGCACTTTGAACCCCCTAGTGCTTCACAGAAGTTTATAACGCAGCCGTGAAAATAAAAAATAATTTTTTTTCCACAAAAATGATTTTTTAGCCACCAATTTTTTAATTTTCCCAAGGGTAACTGTAGAAATTAGACCCCCAAAGTTATTGTGCAATTTGTCTTGAGTACGCTGATTCCCCATATGTTGGGGTAAACCACTGTTTGGGCACACGTCAGGGCTTGGAAGGGAGGGAGCATCATTTGACTTTTTCAACGCAAAATTGGTTGAAATCAATGGTGGCACCATGTCGCGTTTAGAGACCCTGTGATGTGCCTAAGTAGTGGAAACCCCTCAATTCTAACAACAACCCTAACCCCAACACACCCGTAACCTTAATCCCAACCCTAATCATAACTCTAACCACAAACCTAACCCCAACACACCCCTAACTCTAATCCCAACCCTAACCATAACCCTAACCCCAACACAACCCTAACCCTAACCACAACCCTAACCACAAACCTAACACCAACACACCCCTAGCCCTAATTCTTAACCCTAGTCCCAACCCTAACCCTAATGCCAAACCTAACCCTAATCCTAACGCCAATCCCAACCCTAACCCTAATTCCCACCCTAATGCTAACACTAACCCTAATGGAAAAATGAAAATAAAAATATTTTCTTTATTTCATTATTTTTCCCACCTATGGGGTGATAAAGTGGGGGTTTATTTGCTATTTTTTTATTTTGATCACTGTGATAGGGTCTATCACAGTGACCAAAATGAACCAATAGGAAAAATCTTCCTATTGTTGCCGGGTACCGGCCGGCATATCTCGGCGGGCGCACTGCGCATGCGCCCACCATTTTCTTCCCAGAAGAAGATGGCGGCACCCATGGAGGGTAAGCACGAGGGCCGAGGACCACCGGGAGGTACCGGGGGGGTTGGGGATCCTATTTCTCTCTCCTCTCATGTGCGATCACATCATAGGAGAGAGAAATTGAATGGCACATTGGACTTTTTTTTGGTCGCCGTTATACGGTTAATAACGGCGATGGCAAAAGCGGGGTCAGTAAAAATCAACCCGAATCATGTTCTTTGGAGTCTCGGCTACCTCCGGCAGCTAAGACCCCGGAGAAAATCCGACTCTGGGGGTTGCTATACACTTTCTCCACAGCGCTGTTAATTAATGGCGATGTGGTTTAGGTACCCTTAACTACCGCAATTAAAAGGCGTATTGGTGGTCGTTAAGGGGTTAAACTGTTTATTTTTTAAATATTTTCTATTTTCTTGTACAAATAACATCATAAACACAAGTAGACTTGTAACAATATTATGCAAAACAATGCAAAACATTTTAGAAGTTTCATCCAGTGGTACAGTACTCAGAACTTCTGCTCCTACTAACATTAGGTCAAACATCTAATACATCATCTAAGAGTAGGTGTGGTACAGGGAAGACATAGGGAAAAAGTCAGGGAGGGGGGACAAAAAAGAAAGAAAAGAAGCACGTAACATCAATTGGTTAGCTTAGTTACATAGTCATCCCATGGATTCCATATGCGATTAACCCCTTCCTGACCTTTGACACAGCGTATGCATCCTGAAAGTCAGTGCCAATCTGACCTGTGACGCATATGCTGTGTCATGGAAGGATCGCGTTCCTGCGGGTCAGGTGACTGGGGTCACTGAAAGGTCACCTCACCCGAAGGCACAAGACCCTTTGTACTTCACCTCGGGGGGTGCGTTAGCCCCCCCCCGTGGCTACGATCGCTCTGATTGGCTGTTAAAAGTGAAACAGCCAATCAGAGCGATTTGTAATATTTCATCAATGAAATTTGGTGAAATATTACAATCCAGCCATGGCTGATGCTGCAATAGCATCTGTCATGGCTGGAAACCGAGATCCGACCCCCCCACACCAAATGATGGGGGCGATCAGCCCCCACCACTGACTAACGGCGTCGATCTGCCGCCGCCGTAACCATCTGCTCCTCTCCCCCTTCCCTCCACTTCCCCCACCTTCTGATCCCCCCTCACCTGTCCTAGTATCTCCGATGTCCCTGTGTCCGTCCCGGTGTCCCTCCCAAATCCTTCATGGGCGCTGCCATCCTGCAAAATGGCGGGCACATGCGCAGTGCGCCCACCGGCTGGCAGATTCCGTTCATTTATTTTGATCACTGTGATAAACTCTCACAGTGATCAAAATAAAAAAAGTAAATAAACCCCCCCTTTATCACCCCCAAAGGGGGCGCCGGAGAGCTGTGCCTGTGTAGTTACGTCACGGTGGTGACGTGGGAGGAATGGGTCCATGTGTGTTCCTCCACACGGGGATATGAACACACACACAAAATGCGCCACACACTACCACGTGCTTCAACACATATACCACCATCAGCACACATTTCACCACACATACACCAACCTCGCCACCTAAAAGTCCAAACACAAAAGTCGCCACTCAAAACTCGCCACGCTGTCCCAGAGCTGTTTAAAAGATGAAAAATGAGCTGTGATTGGTTGCTATCAGCAACAGTTTTCTTTGTAAACAGTTGTGGTAACTGAGGCCTATTATTCTTATCATTTCTATGGTGTTATCATCCTTCTGTAAAGCTGGAAATAACACAATTTATTACCGTGCCAACACAGACCACCCTCTGACACAGACTGCAGGGGGAGCCCAGTATCACACAGGACAGAATTAGACACACGGCTCAGCAGACAGTATCACACAGGATAGGATTAAATACACAGCTCAGCCATCAGTATCACACAGGATAGGATTAGATACACAGCTCAGCAGTCAGTATCACACAGGATAGGATTAGATACACAGCTCAGCAGTCAGTATCACACAGGATAGGATTAGATACACAGCTCAGCAGTCAGTATCACACAGGATAGGAATAGATACACGGCTCAGCAGACAGTATCACACAGGATAGGATTAGATACGCAGCTCAGCACACAGTATCACACAGAATAGTATTAGATACACTGCTCAGCAGACAGTATCACACAGAATAGGATTAGATACACGGCTCAGCAGTCAGTATCACACAGGATAGGATTAGATGCACGGTTTTATGTGCAATATAATCATTATAATTTGTTATAACTAACTACAGTTGGTTACTATGCCCAGGCAACGCCGGGCTCTTCAGCTAGTATAATATAAACGCCAGCAAATCTAATAAATGGATAATTAGATACTTGTGTCCATGGGATTAGCTCAGTATTGTAGCTTCATTGATGTAAAATGGGATAAGCTGCAATAAAAAGTGCCGTCCTATGAACAATGTCTCGGTTTCTTCACACCAATTGCTGTTTGTGCACATCGGCAGCAAATAAAATGTTCTTACCACCGACAATTGGTTTAAGTCCGGGATCACACATGCGAGAAACTTGGACGAGTCTCGCATGATAATACCCGGAACTGCCGCCTGCACTCGGGAGCGGAGCGTGCGGCTGCATAGCAATGTGTGATCCTGGCCTAATTTGAAAACTCCCACATCAGGTGTCTGACAGGTTCACTGCCAAGAGGGTTTCTGGGGATACAAATCAGCAATAATTTCTTTAATTGGAAAAACTAGTATGCATTTTTTTTTTTTGCATTTCTGAATATTCCAATTTATTATCAACATTATGAAGGTTGCTTTGTTTTGTTTGTTTTTTTGTGAAATTGCTTTTTTCATATTTTACTTTATGCAAACAAATTTTGGTTTGAATTCTTGCTGCAAGATGGTTTGTATTCTCCTGTTACCTGGCATTAAAATTCAGGTAGTGTCTATTATAAAAATGAATCCCTATCGTATAGCTATCAATGTAGTGTTGGGAGTAAGCAATGCCACAGGAGATAGGGGTTGTGACAAGAGTTGAGAGAATTTTGCAAAATTTGGTTCGGATTACGATCGCCGGCGATTATTATATTTGCAGTATTCACCAAACGTCAATGGGTCTAGAGTTGAGCGAATATGTTCGGGACTGATCATCAAACATAAATTCTGCACGAATAGGGTACAAAAAAAGGCATGAATATGGCAAACTCGGATTTGGTGATGGTTTACGAACATATTCTCTCAACTCTAGTTGTAAAGCTACACGAGATGGAAAAAGCTAACCATACACATTGGGTAGCCGTGTGCTGAATGTTCGGTCAAAGACTATCACTCCCGTCTCCACATACTTGTGAGTGCTAGGGATTTTGGGATTATCTCCCTTGAGAACAAAAGTATCAGGCATTGCCACTCCACCTGCCCGGTCCTTCTCTCTTCTATGGGGGGAGAGCCAGGAGCTGCCCATACACATCAGATGGCCAAGCGATCCTCCCAAAATCTGTGGCTTTGACCGGCTTTCAACTAACGTGTATTGGGGCTGTTATTGTGACTGTCCCAAAAAAGGTAATGGTAAACTGTACCTCCCTTCTAATGGGATGGGGTCCCTTTACCTCTATGTAGCCCACCTGTAATTGGCAAGTAACAGTTCAGTGCTCATATTCTGCTACATGTGTAAGCTATTAAAATGAGCCTTTATTAGATTTTAATAACTTCATTATTCACTATTTTGAAGCCTTTTGGGTCCTGATTTATTAAGCTGTTTTCAGCATAATTCTGGTGAAGTTGCACAAAAATCTTGCAACATTTGGAGTTTACTTTACAAGCCAGCTATGCCAATATGGACAGGGCATGGCTGCACCCACCTGCATAAAGAGTCTGACTGGGGTATATTGACGGCACCAGAATTGGGTGGATTGTACTCCAGCAATCCTCTTCTTAAACTGGCCTGCACAGCACAGTCTTAATGAATCGTCCCTTCTATTTTATTATTAAAAAAAAAATTGTATATAATTTTTTTTTTCCCCCAAGCCAAATCTAACCACTATTATTTCACGTTGCCAATACTTGCAGCAGGTCTCTGAGACCAAAATCAACCAAGATATAAAAGTACATGCGAATAATTGCACTATGCTGGACTATGGATACACAAACACTATATTTTTCCAGTTAATGATCTTCACTTGTAGGCTTTCCGTGAATGCTTTATATGTGTATCAATTTTTTTTATTAAAGTTGTGGATAATTTGAATCTTCTCTTTTGTTTGTGCAATGTAGCAAAGCCCTGCAGCCCATTGTAGAGCACGGGAACATGGAATAACTATTATTGGCATAGTGTGTTTTTATTAACCTATTCGTTGTCTTAAGCATTCTGCGTTAAAAAATAACCTGAATAAAGGTTCGGCACTCATCACTAAGGAATTTGGCAGGAGATAGCAGTAATTACATATACTACTACTTTTTGAAGCTACTTGACTATGGAGCCAGCCTGGTATGTATCTCGATCCATGCGCCAGCCCACAGACTATTTAAAAGGTATTTTTTAGGATCTCCATTTGGACTACAAGCAGTGAGCTGGATCCATTTTTTTTCTTTCTTCTTGATGGCTATAACTTATTAACTTGATCAGAAGCGTAGCTAGGGGTTCGGCTTATGGTGGGGGCGAAAAAATCTGAGTGGGCTCCTAACCGGTAACCCTGATTACAACTCAGGTTGGCACACTCTAGTCGTGAGTATAGGAGAACCTCAGCAGATGACCGCGCTGTAACTGAAACAAATCTCTATACAAAAAACAATACTGATATTACCGCCATATGGTGATCTCATAGTGGTAGATACCAGTCCTGCAGCATATACAAGAGTTTACTATACAGTTACATATGATAACTTACAGGCCCCGTTCTTTCTGATAATCGTTCACTTTTACACTTTACTCAGACCGACATGTCTACTTCTCCAGCCAGGACTCATCTGCAGAGAATACAACAAAGACACATTTGACTTCTCACATTTCCAGCTTAGTACCCATCTATCTCCAACCTGCACAAACTACTCACCCAATACTGAGCCGTTGCTGCCGTATGTGTCCCTACTATTGTACCTGATACAGCAGCAGTGGCTCAGCATTGGGGTATGTGTCCCTACTATTGTACCTGATACCCCAATACTGAGCCGCTGCTGCCGTATGTGTCCCTATTACTGCACCTGATACCCCAATACTGAACCGCTGCTGCCATATGTGTCCCTATATTGTACCTGATACCCCAATACTGAGCCACTGCTGCCGTATGTGTCCCTATTACTGCACCTGATACCCCAATACTGACCGCTGCTGCCGTATGTGTCCCTACTATTGTACCTGATACCCCAATACTGAGCCGCTGCTGCCGTATGTGTCCCTACTATTGTACCTGATACCCCAATACTGAGCTGCTGCTGCCGTATGTGTCCCTATTAATGCACCTGCTGTGTGGTACAAGCGCAGGAATCCTCTAACTGCCTCACATAATAATGCCACTATTGTGCCCTTTACATAGCAGAATGTCTCTTGTGCCCTCACAGTAGCTCTCACACTGTATATAGACCCCCATACTGTATGATGGCCCCCACAGTAGCTCCCACGCTGTATATAGACCCCCATACTGTATGATGGCCCCCACAGTAACTCCCACACTGTATATAGACCCCCATACTGTATGATGGCCCCCAAAGTAGCTCCCACACTGTATATAGACCTCCATACTGTATGATGGCCCCCACAGTAGCTCCCACACTGTATATAGACCCCCATATTGTATGATGGCCCCCACAGTAGCTCCCACACTGTATATAGACCCCCATACTGTATGATGGCCCTCACAGTAGCTCCCACACTGTATATAGGCCCCCATACTGTATGACAGCCCCCACAGTAGCCTTTAAACTGTACTGTATAATGGCCCCCACATTAGCGCTCACGCTCTATACTGGCCCCACACTAGCTCCCATACTGTATAATGACCCCTGCATTAGCTCTCACGCTCTATACTGGCCCCACACCAGCTCCCATACTGTATACTGACTCCCGCATTAGCTCATCCGCTGGATTATGACCCTCGAATTAGCTCTAACACTGTATAATGGCCCCCGCTGTAGCTCCCATGCCTCTGATTCTGGTCTCTGTCAGTCCCTGTCTGTGAGCTACACCTGCACAGTCCTGATATATATGACAAAGAACTAAATAGAAGAAAATATAAACAGCCAGTGGGTGCGTATAGAGTCCAGGATATGGGTATAGCTCCCTGAATGTACCCAGGTGACCCTAAAAGAAATATTCTTGGCTGAACAAGACCCCAAAGAGGGAGAAAGAAAGAGGGAATTAGAAGAGAGGGAGGTAAAATATTACTCATGTAAAGAAGAAAAGTGCACCCTGGTACGTCTTCTCTTTTATTCCCCTTTCTGCCTTTGGGGGGGTCTTGTCCAGACTGAGTATATGTTCAGGGGTCTATATGTGATCAGCTATACGCACCTGCTGGCTGTTTGTATTTTCTTCTATTTGGCTCTTTATCATATATATTCATCCTCAACTTTGTGGGGATTATTTTTTTTAGTAAAAAGTTATATACCGTAATTGGCTTTTCATGTTTGCCACCCTGGATTTACAATATGAGATGATATGACCCTCACCCCGGCTACAGGACCAAGTCACGGGGGGGGGGGTGTATGTATACTGTATATATACATATATGTAGAGATAAATGAAATATACGGCTGCCAAACATTTCAGGCATTTACCGATCTTCAATATAGCAGCAAAAATGAAAGTAGCACACCGCTTAGACAAAATGAAAAAAAACAGAGTTTTGATTCTCCTGGAAAAAGGTTCTCAGTAAACTGAAACATTGCTGAGCCCCAATGAGCTATTAAAACACTATTTCTTAATTTTGTCAATAGACTGCTGCCTTCAGTTTTTACTACTTTAGATTTTTACATTTATATACCATATATACCATATACCGTATATACTCGAATATAAGCCGAGATTTTCAGCCCGTTTTTTGGGGCTGAAAGTCCCCCTCTCGGCTTATATTCGAGTCATATACACCGGGGGGTCAGAGGGGGAGGGGGGGCGGGTGTGTCAGGTCATACTTACCCGTCCTGACGCTGTCTCTTGAGCCCCCAGCTTCTCCCCGTGCTCTCTCTTCCTGCCTTCAGCGGTCACGTGGTGCCGCTCATTAAAACTCATGAATATGCGCATATTAATGAGCGGCACCATGTGACCGCTGAAGGCAGGAAGAGAGAGCGCGGAGAAGCTGGGGGCTCAAGAGACAGCGTCAGGACGGGTAAGTATAGCGATACTCACCTGTCCTGCGTCCATGGCTGCTTGCTGCTGTCTGTCATCGGTCAGTGACTTCAGACAGCAGAGGGCGCGGTGACGTGGTTAGTGCGTGCCGCGCCCCCTGCAGTCTGAACGTCACTGACTGATGACGTGGCAGATAGCGGTGAGCAGCCATGGACGCAGGACAGGTGAGAATCTGACACCCAGCGACGGAGAGGTGAGTATGTCATTTTTTTATTTTTACATGCAGCAGCAGCATGGGGGCAGCACATGGGGGAATAATCTTAAGGAGCTTCTAATGGGGGCAGCACATGGGGGAACAATATGGAGCTTCTAATGGGGGCAGTATATGGGGGAACAATATGGAGCTTCTAATGGGGGCAGCATATGGGGGAACAATATGGAGCTTCTTATGGGGGCAGCATATGGGGGAACAATATGGAGCTTCTAATGGGGGCAGTATATGGGGGAACAATATGGAGCTTCTAATGGGGGCAGTATATGGGGGAACAATATGGAGCTTCTAATGGGGGCAGCATATGGGGGAACAATATGGAGCTTCTAATGGGGGCAGCATATGGGGGAACAATATGGAGCTTCTAATGGGGGCAGCATATGGGGGAACAATATGGAGCTTCTAATGGGGGCAGCATATGGGGGAACAATATGGAGCTTCTTATGGGGGCAGCATATGGGGGAACAATATGGAGCTTCTAATGGGGGCAGTATATGGGGGAACAGTATGGAGCTTCTAATGGGGGCAGCATATGGGGAAACAATATGGAGCTTCTAATGGGGGCAGCATATGGGGGAACAATATGGAGCTTCTTATGGGGGCAGCATATGGGGGAACAATATGGAGCTTCTAATGGGGGCAGTATATGGGGGAACAATATGGAGCTTCTAATGGGGGCAGCATATGGGGGAACAATATGGAGCTTCTAATGGGGGCAGCATATGGGGGAACAATATGGAGCTTCTAATGGGGGCAGCATATGGGGGAACAATATGGAGCTTCTTATGGGGGCAGCATATGGGGGAACAATATGGAGCTTCTAATGGGGGCAGTATATGGGGGAACAATATGGAGCTTCTAATGGGGGCCGCATATGGGGGAACAATATGGAGCTTCTAATGGGGGCAGCATATGGGGGAACAATATGGAGCTTCTTATGGGGGCAGCATATGGGGGAACAATATGGAGCTTCTAATGGGGGCAGCATATGGGGGAACAATATGGAGCTTCTTATGGGGGCAGTATATGGGGGAACAATATGGAGCTTCTAATGGGGGTAGTATATGGTGGAATAATCTATGGAGCTTCTTATGGGGGCAGTATATGGGGGAATAATCTATGGAGCTTCTTATGGGGGCAGCATATGGGGAATAATCTATGGAGCATTTCCCACCCTAGGCTTATACTCGAGTCAATAAGTTTTCCCAGTTTTTTGTGGCAAAATTAGGGGGGTCGGCTTATACTCGGGTCGGCTTATACTCGAGTATATACGGTATATGATATCACTCATGTCAGTGGCTCTGAGGCACAGTGAGATTTATGGCAGCTGATTTGCACTGACAGAGACATCTTCTGAGCTGTATAAGAGTTCAAGCAGCCGCCATAAATCTACTGTGCCTCAGATACAAGAAAATAAACCATCCAGGATTTGTCAGGAGGTGAGCAGCGTCCTCCCCCCTCCTCACTGCACAGACCCCTCAGGGCCCCCGAGTTCTTACTCACAGCACCGTCTTGTCCTGCTCCTGTCCAGGTGAAGAAGCTAGTGCTGTGTGGTGACCTCTCTCCTGCAGACACACAAGGAGCAGTGTGGGCATGTCTGCAGTTCGCCGGAGGAAGCTTAAAGCTATAATCTCCCTGCAACTACAGTGCAGCTTAGCTACATCAGTGAGCTGCGCACGCTGACATGGTTTACAGTGGCAGAAGCTCTGGATGGGCCCCTCAGATCAAGAGGCCCGGGGCGACTGCACCCTGTGCCCCCCTGCTAGCTACGCTGCTGAACTTGATCTAAGTTCACATTGTGTCTTTGTCTATGGTTGGGGGCTTGCAGCTGAAGCCCTAGAAAAACGTTTTCCGATGTTTGTGTTAATGGAGCCATCTACTATATAATCGTCTAATTTTGTCTGTCTGTTTGCAATGGAAATCCCGCGTTGCTGATTGGTCGCGGCCGGCCGGACGCGACCGATCAGCTACAGGCGCAGTCCGGCCGCGAATTGGCACGGATTTCGAACGACGCACGCCACCGCCAGGCGATATGCTGCGTTAGCCGCTGATCTCCCGACGGTTGCCTCGGGTCATCTCCTGCACGCACGGATTTGCCGCAATCAGCGATATTGGCGCGGAATTTAAATGGGATCTGTCACCCCATTTTTGGCCTATCAGCTGCAGCCACCACCATCAGGGGCTCATCTACAGCATTTTGTAATGCTGTAGATAAGCCCCCGGTGAAACCTGAAAGATAAGAAAAAAGAGTTAGATTATACTCACCCTGGTGTCTGGTCCAATGGGTGTCGCCGTAACATCCGGCACCTCCCATCTTCATACGATGACGCATGCATACTTTATCGGCCCTGTTGAGGGCAGAGCAGAGTACTGCAGTGCACAGGCGCCAAACCTCTCTGACCTTTCCTGGTGCCTGCGCACTGCAGTACTTTACAATACCCTCAACAGAAGCAAGGAGGAGGACATCATCGTATGAAGATGGGAGGCACCGGACCACGACACCCACCCCCCCCCGGTGAGTATAATCTAACATGTTTTTCTTATTTTTCAGGTTTCATCAGGGGCTTATCTACAGCATTACAGCATTACGTTATCATCTTTGAATCGTCCTGTGAGCGCGGTGCCTTTCTCTATCTAAAAATTTATTATTATATTATTATTATTATTTCAGCTATAAGCTGCGGCCACTGCCTTTCTACAGCATTCTAGAATGCTGTTGATAAGCCCCGAAAGGCAGTGGCCGCAGCTTATAGCTGAAAAACGAGGTGACAGGTTCCCCTTAACAATATAAGCCTATGGAGCGTCCGAACAAGGCCCCATAGACTTGCATTATAGAAGAGACTTCTTGCTCACACCGAGAGCATAGAGTGAGCCGAAGAGTCTGAAGAGCGATGACAGGCGATTCCGACAGCTAAATAGGAAAGGGTTATTTACAGTTAGAGCAGTCACACTATGGAATGCCCAACTACAAGAACTACTAATAGCAGACACTACAACAGCTTTTAACCAGGGCTGGATGATTTCCTCAATACACATAACATTGTGGGTTATATTTAATTTAGTGACAAAATGGACAATTGGTGGAGAAAGGTTAAACTTGATGGACCTAGGTCTTTTTTCAACCTATGTATGTAGCTATGTATCTATGACATCACACAAAACAGGAGCCGGACAGAGCTTGATCTCAGAGAAGACGGCAGTAGGGAAGTATATTACCCCACCACACTACAATACATACACGTTTAGTGAAAAAAGCAAAACATCATGAGGATTCTTCAAACATGTATGACGTACAGTATTGGTATGCCATATATTTCAGAAATATTCTATTACAAAGGAATATTAATTAATTCAGAATTTTTATTTAATTTTTTTAAATTGGGAATTCCCTATCAGTATGTCTTTGGAGTGTGGGAGGAAACCGGAGTACCCGGAGGAAACCCACGCAAACACGGGGAGAACATACAAACTCCTTGCAGATGTTTTCCTTAGTGACATTTAAACCCAGGATCCCAGTGCTGCAAAGCAACAGTGATAACCACTGAGCCACCGTGCTGCCCAAGTACAGCTTTGATGATGGACTTGCTGTACTAGATGTATATGGTGCCCTAAGGACAGATTGGACAAATGCATCTTCTGATGCTGCGAGCGGCCCTGGATATTCCACGCCGGCAGGATGATATAATCCGGCGGAAGATGGAACCTTTGAGAAGAGATATAAAACTAATGTAAGTAATGGGACTCCATATTAGAGGATACTGCTTTGGTGTCATTGTGGCAGGACGGTAGAGAAATCTTATCTGTGCAGAGGAACAGGATCATTGTCACTCATCATACATGTGACAATCCCACCACTGACAGATAACATCTTCTCCACATGAATTATTCTCACTGGCCAACATCAATCAACATAGGCCTTATTATCACACTTACGTCTTCTAGGTTCTCGCTCTTCTACTATTTTGGCATTTTGATCTTCTACCAGTTTTATTGCAGAGTTATTTTTCTTCTCAACTAGAAATTTATATAAAAAGTTAAAAATCAAGTCAATGATCATTGTCAGTCATCATACATGTGGCAATTGTATAACTGGGAGTTAACATCTCCTCCTCGTGACTATTTCTCAATCGCCGACATCAGACAACATAGACCTTATTGTCACACTTACCTCTGCTAGGCTCTGTCTCTGGGACTATTTCTGGGTCTTGATCTTCTTCCAGTTTTAATGCAGATGTATTTTTTGTCTCATCTTGAAATTCATGTAAAAAAGTAAGAAAAACAAGTCAATGATCATTGTCAGTCATCATACATGTGGCAATCGTATAATTGGGAGTTAACATCTCCTCCTCGTGACTAATTCTCAATCGCCGACATCAGACAACATTGACCTTATTGTCACACTTACCTCTGCTAGGTTCTGTCTCTGGGACTATTTCTGGGTCTTGATCTTCTTCCAGTTTTAATGCAGAGGTATTTTTTGTCTCATCTTGAAATTCATGTAAAAAAGTAAGAAAAACAAGTCAATGATCATTGTCAGTCATAGATGTGAAAATCCCACCATTGATATATAATATATCCTCCTCGGGAATTATTCTCAGTCGCCAACATCAGACAACATAGACCTTATTGTCACACTTACCTCTGCTAAGTTCTGTCTTTACTACTATTTCTGGTTTTTGCTCTTCCAGTTTTAGTGCAGATGTATTTTTCGTATCAACTGGAAATTCAGGTAAAAAAGTAAGAAAAACAAGTCATTGATCATTGTCAGTCATCAATGTGAAAATCCCACCATTGACATATAGTGATGGGTGAGTGTGCTTGTTAATGGAGCTTTCCGAGCATGCTCAGGTGTTCTCCAAGTATTTTGAGCATACTCGTGAATTAAGTTTTAGTCCTCGCAGCTGCATGATTTGCGGCTGCTGGAACGCCTGAATACATGTGGGGATTTTTGCTAAAGAACGGGCAATCGCCACATGTATTCAGGCTGTCAGCCGCAAATCATGCAGCTGCGGGGACTGACTGTCTGATGTCGGTGACTGAGAATAATTCCCGAGAAGGATATATTATATGTAGTGATGAGCGATTGTGCTCGTTACTTGAGTTTTCCAAGCATGCTCAGGTGTTCTCCGGGTGCTCTCCGAGTGCTCTCCGAGTATTTTGGGCGTGCTCGGAAATTAAATTTTAGTCCCTGCAGCTGCATGGTTTGCAGCTGCTAGACAGTCTGAATACATGCGGGGATGATTGCATGTTTTTTTGGAAATCCCCACATGTATTCAGGCTCTCTAGCAGTCTCAAATCATGCAGCTGCGGGGACTAAAACTGGATTTCCGAGCACGCCCAAACTACTCAGAGAACACCCGAGCATGTTCGGAAAACTCGAGTAAAGAGCACACTCGCTTATCACTACATATAATATATCCTCCTCATGAATTATTCTCAGTTGCCGACATCAGACAGCATAGACCTTATTGTCACACTTACCTCTACTAGGTTCTGTCTCTGCTACTATTTCTGGGTCTTGATCTTCTCCCAGTTTTAATGCAGAGGTATTTTTCGCCTCAACTGGAAATTCATATAAAAAAGTAAGAAAAACAAGTCAATGATTATTGTCAGTCATAGAAGTGAAAATCCCACCATTGACATATAGTGATGAGCGAGTGTGTTCGCTACTCGAGTTTTCCGAGCATTTTGATCGTGCTCATGAATTAAGTTTTAGTCCCCGCAGCTGCATGATTTGCAGCTTCTAGACAGCCTGAATACATGTGCGTATTGCCAGTTTTTTCGGAAATCCTCACATGAATTCAGGCTCTCTAGCAGTCTCAAATCATGCAGCTGCGGGGACTAAAACTTGATTTCCGAGCACGCCGAAACTACTCAGGGAACACTCGAACATGTTCAGAAAACTCGAGTAAAGAGCACATTCGCTCATCACTACATATAATATATATAAAGTGCTCTCAGTGAGAGAAACAAAATAGGAATCTTGTGGGTATGATACCTTTTAATGGCTAACAAATAATAGTGAATGTTGTTACAAAGCAAGCTTTCGGGACTTCTTACGTCCCTTCATCAGGCTGATATGCATATCAGCAGCTTATCAGCTTGATGAAGGGACGTAAGGAGTCCCGAAAGCTTGCTTTGTAACAACATTCACTATTATTTGTTAGCCATTAAAAGGTATCATACCCACAAGATTCCTATTTTGTTTCTCTCACTGAGAGCACTTTATATATTTTTTTCTACTGGCTAACACGGTACCAAACCACTTTTTTCGTTTTACATATAATATATCCTCCTCGTGAATTATTCTGAATCGCCAACATCAGACCACATAGACCTTATTGTCACACTTACCTCTGCTAGGCTCTGTCTCTGCAACTATTTCTGGGTCTTGCTCTTCTCCCAGTTTTAAAGCAGATGTATTTTTTGCCTCAACTGGAAAATTATATAAAAAAGTAAGAAAAACAAGTCAATAATCATTGTCAGTCATAGATGTGAAAATACCACATTGACATATAATATATCCTCCTCCTCAATTATTCTCAGTCTCCGACATCAGACCACATAGACCTAATTGTCACACCTCTGCTAGGTTCTGTCTCTGGGACTATTTCTGGGTCTTGATCTTCTCCCAGGTTTAATGCAGAGGTATTTTTTGTCTCATCTTGAAATTCATATAAAAAAGTAAGAAAAACAAGTCAATGATCATTGTCAGTCGTAGATGTGAAAATCCCTCCATTGACACATAATATATCCTGCTTGTGAATTATTCTGTCGCCGACATCAGACAACAAAGACCTTATTGTCACACTTACCTCTGCTCGGTTCTGTCTCTGGGACTATTTTTGGGTCTTGATCTTCTCCCAGGTTTAATGCAGATGTATTTATTGTCTCAACTGGAAATTCATGTAAAAAAGTAACATATAATATATCCTCCTTGTGAATTATTCTCAGTCGCTGACATCAGACCACATAGACCTTATTGTCACACTTACCTCTGCTAGGTTCTGTCTTTACTACTATTTCTGGTTTTTGCTCTTCCAGTTTTAGTGCAGATGTATTTTTCGTATCAACTGGAAAATCATACAAAAAATTAAGAAAAACAAGTCAATGAAAAACTCCTATAAGATTAGAGTCATATCTTTATGGTTGCTGATGCCGGATTGCTATGAGCGCAACCCTGTGGTCGGCATTCATAGCACACCTATAATTCTGCTACATAGAGGGGATCTATGCATCTCCTCTATGTAGCAGAGGCGATTGATTTATGGCAGTTTCTAGCCTCCCATGGAGCAATGCAAAAATAAAAAAAATGTTTTTAAAAAATATAAAAAAACAAAAGTTTAAATCCCCCCCTCTTTCGCCTCATTCAAAATTAAACAATAAAAAAAATCAAACCTACACATATTTGGTATTGCTGTGTACAGAATCACCCGATCTATCAATAAAAAAAAGGATTAACCCTATCGCCAAACGGCTGAGCGAGAAAACAAATCGAAACGCCATAATTAAGTTTTTTTGGTCGCCGCGATATTGCATTAGCATGAAATAACAGGCGATCAAAAGAACGTATCTGCATAAAAGTGTTATCATTAAAAACGTCAGCTCGGCGTGCAAAAAATAAATCCTCGCCCAACCAGAGATCCCAAAAAGTGGAGACGCTACGGGTCTCAGAAAAGGGCGCAATTTTTTTTTTTTGCAAAGTTTGGAATTTTTCTTCACCACTTAGATAAAAAAGAACCTAGACATGTTTGGTGTCTATGATCTCGTAATGACCTGGAGAATCAAAATAACAATTCAGTTTTAGCATTTAGTGAACCTAGCAAAAAAGCCAATCAAAAATTAAGTGTAGGATTGCATTTATTTTGCAATTTTACTGCACTTTGAATTTTTTTTCCTGTTTTCTGTTACACGACATGGTAAAACCAAAGGTATTGTTCAAGAGTACAACTCGTCCCACAAAAAATAAGCCCTCACACGGCAATATTGACCTAAAAATTAAAAAAACTTATGGCTCTGGAAAGAAGGGGAAAGAAAAACGAAAATGCAAAATCGGAAAAAAGCTTCGGGAGTTAAGTGGTTGAAACATCTGTGGCACATTAAGGGTATATATAGGGTTAGTTTGGGGCCTGACTGAACCATGGGCAGAGCATTCGTGATCAGTATCAGGCACCAGACTGTATGGCCCCTTATACCTTTTAATGCGCAGCACATAAGAGTGAGAATTTTATACAGTAAAGTGTTGGATTGTTGATTATTTTAAAGGCACAAAAAAGCAGTGATTTTCTGAGCCCTCATGTAACATTTACATTACACCTTATGATCAGTGGCGACAACAAGATGTCCTATAGACCTGCACATACCTGGCAATATGGGAGAGGGTGACTTGTTGTTTTCAGTAGTGAAGCACTGATTGTCACCATCATTTCCAGTTGGAGAAGATTCTTTCTGCCTGTTTAGTAGAAAAAAAATAAATTACAAGTGAAAGCAATGAAAAATAAAAAGACTCCTTTTTTATGGGCAATTAGGACACTTGACCAAAATGAAGGGTATACCTTGCACAGGACTGCCTTCTGTCAGCAAGAATGAAGAATAACTAGTAATAAAGGGCTTTAATGAAATTGAAATGAAAGGCTGGTCATAATGATCAACTGTTATCACCAGCGTTATCACAAGCCAGACATTACAGTGATGATCAATCATGGGGGCGGTGAGTTCTGGATTTAGTATTGTGTCATATGCGTCTTGTATTTGGTATTCTGAAGATATGTCAGTCCTATACCCTGTAATAATCTACTCACACGTCTGAGTGTTTTGTGCTGGTCTCTAGAGAGCAATCTGGAGATGGCTCATGATCTTCATCTCTCATCATCATGGTATTGGGGTCATATAGCTAAAATACACAGAGTAAAATTAATTATATATATATATAGTATTTTCATACTATTTTAGTTATAGTGTTGTGGATTTACTGATCATATACTTACCTTAGAAAGCCTTTGAGAAGATGATACATAGTTTAGACTTTCTGGCCAATCACTGACCTCCTCACTTGTGTCATCCTCATCTGAATCCATATGTTTGGGTCTCTTAATGCCAGCTACAAAGTACAAGTATTATCAAAGATTATTAATATAATCACAGACAGTCACCATGTTATTACTAATAATGATGCGAACATATTGTCACATAAAATAAAAGACTAGACAAATGGCAACTTTAACCAGATGACGTCTCATTCTACTTACTGGGAAAGTAGCGGGTGTCCTCCTCTGACGTAATATCTGGCCTTAACGTTGGCATATTTTGAAGGTTCTCAAAGTCTAACTCACTCAGGAATGGATGACTCTTGATTTCATTTGCTCCTCCTGGAAACGGAAGACAAGAAAAAAGTGATCCAGACAATGTTAGGAAGACTGTACATTTTAAGTTAATCTAAACTGAAGATATAGCAGATCCAAATATACTGTAAGTCATGGCATGAAGAATGGGGAATGGACAAGAAGATAACGCAGAGACCTCAGTGTTGATCCTCATGGAAATGATCTATTTGTCAGGTCACAGAGGAGCTATAAGTCATTATTAATACTACTATATATATTACCTGTCCCGAGTCTATGTGTTGGATCTTTTATGAGTAGCTGAGTAATGATGCTTTGAGCTTTGGGATGAAGAGCATGCTTTTTAAATTTCAAAGTGATGTTATCTGTTATGTAAAAAGTAAATATTACAGAAAAGAAAGTCTCTACATTTACTATCATTTAAAAAAACTCATCAAAAGCAACAAGTAACTAAACCAAAGAATGAACATAACAACTGAACCAAATTACTGTGGCATCACACAGCATTCAGAATATTTTACTTACCTGTGGTGATACTGTTAAAAATAATACTTTTGTATCTTCCTTTAAATGGCACATCGCCAGTAAGAAATTTATACATGATGATCCCTAGTGACCACCAGTCAATAGGCCTTCCGTAGCGCTCCCCTAAGATGACTTCTGGGGCTATATAATGCAATGTACCAATCATCTGAAAACCAACAGAACAATGAGAAGATGATCAATGAAAATAACTGTGACAAATAATATCAGTGGAAAAGTTTTCTATGTGAGAAAATATTCGAGAAGCAGAAATAGATCAGATCTGTAAAGAATAAGTTTTTTATGTATAGCTAACCCCATCATCAGGAAACTCTCTGGTGATGTCTTCAGTTTGAGCCTTGTAAATGTCTGATGTTGGTCTCATGAGTCCGAGTTTTGAAATACCAAAATCGGTGACTTTGATATGTCCAGTTGATGATATCATGAGGCTGTAAAAGAAAAGATATTGTCAGCCCTAAGTAATAACCCATAGACTGTATACCAAACTATAACTGTCTCTCCCTTTATTATACTGCAGCTCTCACTTACTTTCCAGGCTTCAGGTCTCGATGAACCACACCATAGCTGTGCAGATATTCCACAGCAACAACCGTTTCTGCAAGGTACCTGCGGGCCCAGGCGAGGGATAAATGACCATATAACTTTAAGAGACTGCCACAGTCTCCTCCTAGAGCAGAAAGCAAATATGACAGGTGAGGGTTTGTTATAATGTAAATTACACATGATGAGTGTGAATGAGAAATAAGCTGAGACATTGGGGCAGGGAGTCAATCATAGAGATACACTGTGTGATGTAGAGCGTATACTGTATACTGCAGAGTAATCCTATACAAAAAGAGAGCTGAGCTCTGCCCCCTGCTGGTAAACTCTTACATTGCACTGTCAATCTCTGACAGCGGCATTTACAGCAGGTGACCTGGAGGCGAGCTGCTCTAAGCACTCATTGCTCCCATTCCATGTCAGTGTTTGCTATGGCTGCTGAGTGTCTGCGGAAGACTACTATCCTTGCCACTATGGTACTTCTGTGAAGGTCAGTGTATAGCTTGGCTTCATAGTGGACCAAGATTTTCACCATATTCTGCAATGCCCATATTGCAGTACATAGTAATTACGATTATATAATCGCAAGTTCAGGTCCCTTATGGAGACTAAAAAATAAAATAACAAAAATATTTGGGGAAAGAAAATTTTATATAAACATCACTTTTTCTCCATTCAAAATAAATAATAAAAAAACAAATAAACTCAGATGGAATTGCAGTGTTTTTGTTGCCCCAACATCAGAAAAAAATGCAATAAGAAGCAATGAAAATTATTATCTGTCAGAAAGATGTAACCCTCCTAAACTGTTCTTATGAGCATGTAGAATAATGAAATATAAATACATTGGTAGCTTTATATGTTTAAGCAGAAATGGGCTGATTATAGATACAATGGATATGTCTTACCTGCTTCAAAGTCCATGACCATACACAGATGTCGTTTAGTTGGGAAGGAACAAAATGTGGAGACAACAAAGGGACAATCAGCGAATATTGCGATGTCCCTTTCCAGATAGGCCATTTTAAGATTCTCTGGATCCTCCAGGTTACTCCTTGCTTGTTTCTTCATGGCGAATACCTTGTTTGTGTCTTTATGACGCACTAAGTGGACGGCCCTGTAGAGGAGAAAAATCCATAATTTATACAGAATTCTTACTAACAGTCTGTCTATATGTCAAATGATCTTCTGTCCTAATAGTTAATAGTGATTAATAGTGATGAGCGAGTATGCTCGTTACTTGAGTTTTCCGAGCATGCTCGGGTGTTCTCTGAGTATTTTGGCGTGCTCGGAGATTTAGTTTGTGTCACCGCAGCTGCATGATTTGCGACTGCTAGACAGCCTGAATACGCGTGAGGAGGAATGCCTGTTTGTTAGGAAATCCCCACATGTATTCAGGCTGTCTAGGAGCCGCAAATCATGCAGCTACGGCGACACAAACTAAATCTCTGAGCATGCCAAAATACTCAGAGAACACCCGAGCATGCTCAGAAATCACGAGTAACAAGTATACTCGCTCATCACTAATAGTTAATACTAGATGTATGGCCGTCACTAGAAACCAATGTCTGGAAATACACAAAATTACTCAGCATAAATGATCACTTAAGGCTCATACTCACTTACGAGAGACTCGCATGATTCTCGTGCTAGTCTCTCACATGAAAACCCGGCACTGCCACTGGCACTGGGAACAGAGCGTGCGGCTGCATAGAGATACATGTAGCCGCACACTCCAGTCCCAGTGCCGGCGGCTGTGCCAGGTTTCCATGTGACACTGGCACCAGAATAGTGCGAGTCTCTCGCAAGTGAGTATGAGTCCTTATGGGAGGTTTTCATACATATCACATCATAACTGAGCTGAATCGGGACAAATAGATGTGGAGTAGATGACTAGATGTAGATTAGATCTAGTGCAAAGTGGTACCGATAACAACAGCTCGACACACCAAAAACAAGTCCTTACAAAGCTCTATGGGATGAAAAAATAAAAATGTTACACATCTTGGAATACAGTAACATTTAGATGTGGACTCATATACAGGAATTTCCCTAAGGCAGGACATATAGACTGAGGCACCATCATAAGGAGTTTGGGAAAAATGTAGATTATACATAACGCTCACCCAAAACCTCCACTGCTGATCTCTTTGATCTGGGTATAGTCGCTCTTACTTGGTTTTCTCATAGGGGTCAATGATCTGATCACGGCCTAGAAGAATAAGAAATGACAATGAGACATAAAAGTTGCAGGAAGATAAAAGCTGCAGATGCAGGAACTTCTCTACATTATGTCCCTGCTGATTACACTGCAGCAGATGTAGAGGACATGATACCAGCAGGACGCTCCCCAGACACTATTATATTATAGGGATATCCTCCAACACATGTATCATTGTACTGGAGGGGATGGTAAGGGACATCACACAGAGGAGACAGGAATAATAATAATAGGTCCAATCTACATTAAGAATAGAGTTAACCCACTGTACTATGGGGTGTAACATGTGATGTGTAATTCATACCCCGTTATCTGATGATATACAGATGTTTTCTCTGATACTTACACTGGCAGATTCGGGGATCTCTGGTGTCTCAGATATTCCACCATCAGCAGTTGCCGGCTCAGTTGTCTCTAATATAATGATAAAATAATGAGACATCATGTATTAGACGATATCAGAACTTAATATATAACACATCGATATAAGGAAGGAAAGACAAATAAATGGTATAATACTAGTTATATGGATATTCTGCACATACTGTATATACTTATGGCACATCCATAGATAGATATACTCTGCCATAAATGTGTGATTGTTCGGGATCTGACAGTGACTTGGATGAGGACCCTGTGAGGTCCTCTGTGCATTTTGGGGCTGAGAAGATCCCAGAAGAGAGAACCGGAGGGGTTTTCAGAATTGCATGAGCCCTCTCTATTACAGTCTATAGGAGGTTCAGGAGCCGTCACCGGCCTCATACAGAGGATGAAGAGTAAATTTATATATTCTCTGGTGTCTCCATAATATTAATGTTTGTAGGAATGCGAGATGATCAGCTTACCTTCAATCAGATCACTTTTTAGCCCTGGCTCACTGGTATTGGGGTCAGCGATATTTCGGTGTTGCCCCTCTTTGGAGTCACCGGCCGGTGTTTCCTGATGGATATAATATGTGCAATTAATATAACAACTCACAAATACTAAATTACAGTACACAAAAGACAGAATGGACTAAACCTGGATTTACATAATTGCGGGGAATATACACGGCCGCTCCGCCCAGAAAATACACATTAATATATAAGGGACTTGTATATACAACAGTTCTCCAATAATATCGATTACCAGAACTGCAACATTTACAAGAAGGAAGATTGTGAAGATAAAACGACATGAGATATAGAAGATGACGGATTCTTACCAAATGCTTCAGTGGGCGGGCAATAAACTCTAGTACATACAGGAAATGTTGGGCCAATTGTTTAAAGAAGGCCAAATCTCCACATTGGGATCTTTCTTCAGCCTATAAAAATGGAAATAAACAAAAAAGGAAAATCATGAGAGAAAGTAGAGAATATAGGACGCTATTTATGTCACCATTTTACTAGTGCAATCTACAGCTACAATTAATACATATATGGATATTTCTTATAAGCTATAAATTATATTGCTCTTGGCCAAACTACATATTTCATGTAAATAAACTTGTATTTTATAAATATTATTCATTATTGTTTCATGTGCTGTGAATATCATTCATTATTATTGTTACATGCTTTGCCCAGATTGTCTGTTACCTGTTGTACTAATGTCCTGATGTTCATCTGTAAATGCTCAAGATATTCTGAGCTTATAAGACCTTGTTGGTGTTTGGTCAGGCAGTCTCTTACTAGCTTCACAACCAGCCGGTAAGTGAAGCTGAGGACGCCATCGGGTAGTGGTAGCACATGGGCAGGGGCATAGATGGCATGAATCCCCTGGAGTAGTTCCAACTCCTCAAGTTTATCTGAAGAAATTCCAGACATTTAAAAAAAATCCAAGTGCAGTCAGTATATCACCAGCTTCATAGCCAATCACTGACAACAATGACACCTGGGCAGTAAGCACTTGGATAGGTAGTGGTGGTGCATTATGATGTCATAATGGAATCTTGTGGTGGAATGTTAACATGTCATCAGTGATGTCATCATGGAATCCCAGGATGGAATCTTACCCAGTTACAACTTTGAAAGTATAGTTACATCCATGGTTGTGTCCCTGTTTTTTTTAGGCAGCACCAGAGCCCGCATCTCTACCCGTACATGACAGCTGATGTGATCAGCTGTCATGTCCTGCAAATAGATGCAGATGGATTTTGGCTGTCAACCACTTATATGCTGCTGTCAATCACTGACAACTGCATATCAGACGTGCTGACCGAAACCATGTCACAAGTCTCGCTCATCAGCGCCCTTGTCACATGATTCTGGGGTTGCGATGGGTTATCATAAAAGCCAGGGGTCTGCAGAAGACCAGTGTGCCTGTCCATTGATCTTCTTTTAGGAACACCGACTCATGGCCGGCGTTCAGATGTTTTTCCCACCACTTAATTAAAAAAAGAACCTATACATGTTTGGTATCTGCATTCGCGTACTGTCTGTAGAATCATATTACCAGGTCAGTTTTAGCATTTAGTAAACATTTTAAATTAAAAAAATTTGTGGAATTGCACTGTTTTGCAATTTCACAGCACTTGAAATTTTTTCCCCGTTTTCAAGTACAATATATGTAATCTATGGTGTCATTTAAAACAACAACTCGGCCTGCAATAAACAAGACCTCATAAGCTATATTGATGGTAAAAAATGTTCTGGCTCTGAGAAGAAGAGGAGCAAAAAAACGAAAGCACATAAAATGGAAAATCATAAGGTGGTGAAGGGGTTAAAGGGGCATCTCACCATAAAGGGAAGTTGCCTAGCAACATTCTGGTAACAATTAAAGTGGCAACATTATGGGTTGAGCATCAGAACCAGAATCAAGGAAAGAGGGAAAACCATGGCTTTGCTCTTCTTATGAGGCTTTTATATCCGTCTTTCCCCAAAAAAATTATTTTAACCAGGTTTTGGATGCTAAATATTCTTTACATGTGTAAACATTTACTTTTTCTTCATATTGTGACCAGGGTGGACTGGGAGTAAAATTCAGCCCTGGCATTGTAGAGCACGCAGGCTCACGCTATCACCGCCCCCCTCCCCAGCTTGTATTTTATGAATATTATCCATTGTTGTTTTATATGCTTTGCCCAGATTGTCTGTTACCTGTTGTACTGATGTCCTGATGTTCATCTGTAAATGCTCAAGATATTCTGAGCTTATACGACCTTGTTGGTGTTTGGTCAGGCAGTCTCTCACTAGCTTCATAACCAGCCGGTAAGTGAAGCTGAGGACGCCATCGGGTATTGGTAGCACATTGTCAGGGGCATAGATGGTAAGAATCCCCTGGAGTAGTGCCAACTCCTTAATTTTATCTGAAGAAATGTCAGACATTTCAAACAAATCCAAGCGCAGTCAGTATATCACCAGCTTTGCAGCCAATCACTGACAATAATGACCCCTGGGCAGTAAGCACTTGGTTAAGTAGTGGCGGAGCATTATGATGTCATAATGGAATCTTGGGGTGGAATGTTAACTTGTCATCAGTGATGTCATAATGGAATCTGGTGATGGAATCTTAAAGGGACATCTCACTATAAAAGGAAGTTGCCTAGCAATAATTATTGTGGCAATACCATAGGCTGAGCATCAGTTTCAAACTCAGGCATGGAGCGAAGAACCAGATTTCATAATAATAATACAGGATACATTTTTCTTGTGATTACGCTGAGATTTATATGCAGATTTTATCTATAGAATTGCATTAGATGAGGAAAATACATAGGTAAAAAACGCAAAATGCATAAAATCCACACATGAATCTTTCAGTAAACCTTTGTTAAAGCCGAGTACCAGGAAGTATCAAAATTAAAGCAGATTTATTCAACACATAACATACTAAATTAACCAAAAATCACAGTCAAAAAGATACAAAAATAGGTGGAAAATGCAGCAGAAAATCTGCGACATCAAAAACTCACCAACTACACTTCACGGGAACTTAGCCTACCAAACAAATAGCACCAGAGCAGATCAAAATATTACCAGCATATACAGTAGTGATAATACCGCCATACGGATCATTAGCTAAAACCAATGTACTATTACTGATATCACCACCATACAGTGTCCATAAAATGGTACTATCAGTTTTACACAAGTGCACTGCAGACCATATATGTGTGTACTGTGCAGATTCTCACCAAAGACGTTCTCAATAATCGCAGTCATTCATTTTTCCTTTCATTTTCCATTTGGCCCAAAACAGCATGATCACTTTTTCAATCCATAACTCATCCCTGCACAATGTGGGTCGCCCTCCCAGGGCTGTGGGGTACTTGGTACCGTGTCGGTGTCAGTGGGATGTGTCACAGCGGCGGTGACCCGGTCCGTGGCCCTGGGTGCCCAAGTAATGGGGGAATTGAAATCGTGAAATGTAATTGATTGAATGAATAGTTCGTGACGCCACCTGTGGTGTTCGACAAGTGAGATGTTAAGCCGACGCTACATGCAGATCCTCTGGGGCTGGTGGTGTGTTGCATCCAAAATGGTGAAGCTCCCCACAGGTGGAGCTGTAGTCCCAGGGCAGTGTGGATGTACGGGTAGAGGAGAGGCGCAGGCAGTGTAGAAGCGGGTACCCAGATGTAGCGGTACAGAGTGTGTTGGCTCGGTCACATTAAGAAAATCGGCAAAGAAACTCCTAGAAAGGGCGTCTGCCTTAACATTCTTAGTGCCCGGAAGAAAAGAGACCAGAAAATTAAAACGCGTGAAAAACAAGGCCCATCTAGCCTGTCTAGGATTCAAGCATTTGGCCGACTCTAGATAAATCAAATTTTTGTGTTCGGTGAGGACCACAACTTGATGTTTAGCTCACTCCAATCAATGTCTCCACTCCTCAAATGCCCATTTCATGGCCAACAATTCCCGATTCCCCACATCATAGTTGCGTTCAGATGGGGAGAACTTTCGAGAAAAGAAGGCACAGGGATTCATCTTAGAAGTCACATGGTCTTTTTGGGACAAAACAGCTCCTGCACCAATCTCAGAAGCATCTACCTCCACCTGAAATGGAAGTGAGACATCAGGTTGCCGTAAAACTGGAGTTGAAGTAAATCTCCGCTTAAGCTCCTGAAATGCTGAGACAGCCTCAGGAGACCAATTCAGCACATCAGCACCCTTCTTGGTCAGATCAGTCAGTGGTTTAACAATACCAGAAAAATTACCAATAAATTTACGATAGAAATTGGCAAAACCCAAAAACTTCTGGAGGGCCTTCAAAGAAGTAGGCTGAACCCAATCATAAATGGCCTGTACCTTGGCCGGGTCCATTTCAATAGTCGATGGAGACAAAATAAATCCCAAAAATGAAATCCTCTGTACACCAAAGAGGCATTTCGATCCCTTAACAAACAGGGAATTCTCCCTCAAAATCCGGAACACAGTCCGTGTTCCACATGAGAATCCCAATCACTAGAAATGATCACAATATCATCCAGATAGATGATCAAAAACTTATCCACAAAGTCATGGAAAATATCATTCATAAAGGACTGGAAGACAGAAGGGGCATTAGTGAGCCCAAAAGGCATCACCAGGTACTCAAAATGTCCCTCCGGAGTATTAAACGCCGTTCCATTCATCCCCGTGCTTGATGCGAATGAGGTCAAGCTTAGTAAACCAGCAGGCACTCTTAACTCTGGAGAATAAATCAGACATCAGAGGTAACAGGTACTGATATTTAACCGTCATCTTGTTAAGGGAACGATAATCAATACACGGTCTTAATGAACCATCTTTCTTTGCCACAAAAAAAACAGCACCTAAAGGTGACGAGGATGGTCTAATATGACCCTTCTCCAACGACTCCTTAATATAGGACGGCATAGCATCATGCTCGGGTACTGATAAGTTGAATAGCCGACCCTTGGGAAATTTACACCCAAGCATCAACTCAATTGCACAGTCATAACTCCTATGAGGAGGCAAAGATGCAGACTTACTCTCACTAAATACATCAGAAAAATCGGCTAGATAATCAGGAATATCTTGAGACTGAGGAGAGGTGGAGAAAACAGGAGCATCCCTAAGAACACACTGACAACCCCAACTCACCACAGACCCAGACTTCCAATCCAAAACTGGATTATGAGTTTGCAACCAGAGAAAACCCAGAACAATAGTATCATGCAAATTATGCAGCACCAAAAATTTACAATTTTCTTGGTGGTCTGGGGCAACTCGCATTATCACCTGGGTCCAACACTGAGGTTTATTCTCCGCCAAAGGAGTAGCATCAATACCCCTCAAAAGAATAGGCATCTGCAGAGGCGTCATGGAAAAACCACAATGTTTAGCAAAGTCCAAATCCATCAGATTCAACGCTGCTCTTGAATCCACGAAAGCCTTAGTAGAAAACGTGGATAAGGAGCAGATCAAAGTAATTGCCAAATGGAACTTAGGTTGTACACTGCCCACAGCAAATGTGTGTGCAAAACATTTCTCTCATTTAGGGCAGACAGAAATAGTATGAGAGGCGTCTCCACAGAATTAACACAGCTTATTACGCCTTCTAAACTCCTGACATTGCGCCCTAGACAAAACCCCATCACAATGCATAGGTTCAGACGTTTGTTCAAAAGGTGGCATCGCCTCCCGCGTAGTCTTACGTTCATGTAAACGCCGATCAACTTGAATGGCTAATGACATAGAATCATCCAGACCAGAGGGAACAAGAAATCCCACCATAACATCTTTTACGGTCTCTGATAAACCCTTCCAAAAAAGAGCTGCCAATGCACTATCATTCCATGTAGTAAGGACCTCCCATTTTCGGAATTGTTGACAGTATAACTCTGCAGAATTCTGACCCTGGTTTAATGCCAACAGGGTTCTCTCAGCTAGATCAACAGCATTAGGTTCATAATACAACAATACCAAGGCCTGAAAAAATGCATCCACATTAGTCAAAACAGGATTTTCAGGTGTCCGAGAAAAAGCCCAATCCTGGGGATCACCGTGCAACAAGGAGATGACAATTTTAACCTGCTGCACAGAGCTCCCCGATGAGCTAGGCTTCAAGGCAAGAAATAATTTACAATTATTCTTAAAATTGAGAAATTTAGACCGATCCCCAGAAAACACATCTGGAGTAGAGATCTTAGGTTCAGCAGCATGTGACTGAGTGAGGTAGGAGGAAATTCCCTGTACTTCAGCAGCAAGTTGCTCCACACGATCAGACAATTGCTTAATCTCCATTAGGAAAAAAAAAATCCTCCTACGGCCCCAGAAAGAAAAAAAAAAAAGGAAAAAAAAAAAATTCTGACACTTTTTTTCTTTTCAACAACTTTTTCCTGCTTTTGAGTACCCTAGAATCTGCGGTATTTCTGGTGACTCTGTTATGAATGGGTCACCGAGGAGAAAAAGACTAAACAAGCTAAGTCACAGAAAACCAGAGAGGTTGGTAACTATGCAGATTGCAGATCCCTGATCCTAACCACACAACTAGCAGCAGCCGTGGAGCGTACCTGCGATGGTCCTAGATGCTTCGTCACAGCCGGAGGACTAAATAAGCCTAAAGCAAGAAAAGGGATAAACTAACTGCCCCAGAGCAGACCCCAAAGGAAAGACAGCCCCCTCACATGTATTGACGGTGAAACAAGATGAAAGCACAAACACAGGCAGGAAAATAGGCTGAGCAAATGATGGGGCCCAAACTAACTAGAAAGGATTGGAAAGGAAAGACACTGTCTGCAATCTGCCAAAAACCCTACAAAAATAATGTCCAACACGTCTGATAGCAAAATTAACCCTCTGTGGCAACTGAGCCCTCAGGGGCACCACAAATGTAACACAGACAGGGGCTGGCTGGCACTTTTCAGCCTGGGGAGCAATCACAAGGCAGTGGCCCTCGAGTTGCAGTGGCCCTCCTTTTCCATCCTTATCTCTAACCATTGCATTAAAGCAGCAGAGATAACAGGCTTTAAAAATAGGCTGGTACGTAGATATGAGAACAGTAAGGAGCTTGCTGCATAGATATGTGAGCAGAATGGAGCTTACTCCAGAGATAGGGAGCAGAACAGAGCATACTACAGAGATATGGGAGCAGAGCTGAGCATACTCCAGAGATATGGGAGCAGAACCGAGCTTACTACAGACATATGGGAGAACTGAGCTTACTACACAGATATGGATCAGAACGGAGAATACTCCAGAGATTTGGGAGCAGAATGAAGCTTACGACAGAGATATTGGCGCAGAAAAGAGCTTACTCCAGATATATGGGAGCAGAACCGAGCTTACTGTAGCGGTACGGGAGCAGAACCGAGCTTACTTGTCACAATCCATTTTTGGATCTGTGTCAGAGTCTGGACTCTCTTTTATAAACCTTTTTCCTTTCAGGCCCTGGGGGTTAATATGGGTTTTTGCCCCCGGTAACTGCTGGTGTTACTACAACTGTAGTTGCTCTGCTGTTGGTTTTCTCCCGGTGGCCGCTGGTGTTACTACATGTTCAAATAGCCAGCAGGTGGTGACCTCCCCCTCTTTCCCATAAAAGGTCATCAGCTGCTACAGCTCCCTGTTGGTAATACTGGTCATTTGCTAACGAACCTTGGTGAAGTCTGGACCTACCTGGTGGAGAAGGGGTTCAGCTTATCTGGAGCAGTGGAGTTGCTTCTGGATGCTGATCGGGTGCCTTTCTCTGCTGCTTGGAGCATTGGCAGCAGATAAAGCTAAGTTTGGAATTTTAGTTGTTTTAACCCTGTGGTGTCTGTTTTATTTTCCCTTGTGTGTTATTTGGTGCAATTTACTTTATTCCCTGTCTCACCTCCTGGGGAGGGGGTTGGGGTTTAGCTCAGGGCTAAACAGGAGATAGGGACAGGTCGGAGAATTGGGCCTCACTACCATTAAGTGTACCCCCAAGTTAAGGAAAGTCAGGGCACCCCTTAGCCTGAGGGGCAGTTCAGGGGCCCAGGTTCCACGTCTCCTGCCTTTTCCCTACTGTCCTGTGACATTATTACCAACCGTCCCATTTTTTCTGGTGAGCCATGGCCCTAATGCAGACCTGTCTCCAATTGCTGCAGACCCTCACTGAGGAGCGTGGGGTGCTGCGTGGTGTGGTGGAGCAGCAGCTACAGCAGTTGTTGGGGTACGGGGCTTCAGCTCAGATGCAGGCTCAACCAGAGCCCAAGTTATCTCTCCCAGACAGGTTTTCTGGAGGGAGAGAGAATTTTTTGTTTTTTAAGGAGGCCTTCAAGCTACACTTCAGGCTCCACCCTCGTTCATTAGGGAGTGAGGAACAGCGGGTGGGATTCATTATAGCCCTCCTTGAGGGTGATCCCCAATCCTGGGCCTTCTCCCTGCTTGCCGATTCACCATCTCTATGGTCGGTGGACGAGTTTTTTGCGGCTTTGGCGAATATGCCCCATGTAGTCCTTGCTAGGGAGGAGGACACACTGGTGCAGGGAGACGAGCCCAGGCAGATGGGAGGAGATGGTTCCCCAGTGGTGTTGCCTGCAGTTCATCGTGGTGTGGGGGCATGTTTTAGCTGTGGGCAGACTGGTCATGTTTTCAGGGTCTGCCCAGCACGCGCCAAATCTTCTGTACCATCTAAGAAGCCGCGTCCCCCTGGTCGTGTGGAGGGAGGCAATCAGGGAGTGTATATTTCCTCCATTTTGCCCTCTCTGTCTACATCCATGATATATTTTTGGTCTGGCATGGTACTACTCTGTACTACTCTGGAACTACAGGAGTTTATTGGTTGCCTGAATAGCAACGACCAAAATGTACGTTAAACATTCACATGCGATGCTGATTAAGCTCCTCTATATCATTGTTTAAAAGGATACTGATGGTCTGGGGCAGACCGATATTTTTAGGAAGATGACTTCTACTAATCTGTTGTTACACGCTTCGCTATGTCATCCTGATCACATGGTCAGGTCTGTTCCCATTGGTCAGTTCCTCCAACTTTGTCGGATTTGCTCTATTAATGAGGATTTTGAGAGAAGAGCAGAGGAGCTAAAAATGAGATTCTTGGAACGTGGCTATAGTCGGCATCTACTCAAGAGAGCCTATAACAGGGCTAAATAGTCTTCCCAAAATGGCCTACTGTACAATAGGGAATCAGCTAGGAAGATTGAGGGACCTGGAAGTTATGCTTCATTGCAAATTATCATTCCCATTCTAGGCAGGTCAGGCAGCCTTTGTCTAAAGCATGTCCTATATTGAAAATTGACCCAATAATTGGCAAATTTATTCTGGGTATAACAGCCATTACATTTAGGCGTGCTAAGAGTCTGCGCGATCACCTCACCTGTACTCACTATACAAGTGAGAGAATGGATACATTTTTGGATAATATCACACATAGGAGTGGGCGTGTTCCGTGTGGACATTGCATTTCCTGTCCCAGCATTGAAAAGTGTGATTCTTTTTCCGATTCAGGTGGCGTTAAAAATTTTAAGATCAATAAATACATTACTTGTGCTACGAGATATGCTATTTATTACACCACCTGTCCATGTGGATTAATTTATGTCGGTTTAACAACTAGACAATTCAAGGTTCGCGTGTGCGAGTATGTGTTGGATATTCAGGCGGCGGCTGGCCACACGGATGCATCCACTCTTAAAACATTACCCTGTCACTTTAAAAACTTTCATGACTGTGACAGTACGGTGCTACAGGTGAGGGGTATCGACGCCTTAAATATTGGTATCCGTGGTGGCAATCTGTTTCAAAGATTGGGTAAACTTGAGACTCGCTGGATCTGGACGCTTAATACGGTATATCCACATGGACTAAACGAGAATTTGAGTTTCGTTCCGTTCCTGTGACCACCTTACTGTTCCAGGTGTCCATTGGGTGGATCTAATCCTTGCTATTTTTTATTGTTTTTATTATATTTTTAATTGTATGTTTTTCATGTATTAGGTATTTTTATGATATTTTGTGGATCTATGAAGTTCTTTGGACGGAGTCCAGGATGGTGGCGGTACCTTGTACAGATGGACTAATTTCTACTGTTTTCTATGTCCATCCTATACCTACAGTAGGTTTGAAGAAGATCCTTTGACGAGGTTGAAGATGAGGCGGGGGGATGTCTTGTGGATATCTTTATTTTGTTTATTTTATTTAGTTTTCTATTTTTTCAATGATATATAATTAGGACTGTATGATAATGTCTCTTATATGACTATATTTTGGTAATGCTGTTCTATATATTTTGTGGGCAATAATTAAATATAATATTATTATATCTTTCTTTGTGATATGATTGTATATCAATTTTGATATTGCTTGAAAATTGTGAATTTAATATGAATTCTTATCTATTTTTATATTATCTATCAAAAAATATATATGGCATTCCCCTTTAAATATTATGCAGTGAAGGGTATGTGTCTATTTCTATTATAAAAACTTGTGGGATACATAGAGGGTGTTTTTTGATTGTTGGCGCTGCTGCATGTGCGGTGGTGCTGCTTCTTATGTATTTGTACTATTCTGTATTACTCTGTGTTCTATTGTATTATGTTGCCCTTCTGCGTCTTTTGTGTCGGCGGTGCATCCCACGCCAGACCTCAGGGACCCCGTGGTTCGGGTGCGGGCTGCCATGCATTGTACATATACAGTATTTCACCTCCCTGGTAGCGCGTCACTTGTTCCCGCTCCCCCTCCTCTGCGCATGCGACGCCTTCTTGGTTCATCGCGTCGGTCCCCGGCACATGGTGCCTCCGGCGTCTAGTCACATGATAATGTGTTTACGGCGGTGGGGGTTCCTATGTCGGATGCCGGCATCTTGGACACCATGGCGATGCACCGCCTCTTCCCTTATTAGGTATTACATTATTTCCGGCCTCCTCCCTTTATAACATCACTTAGGTCAACCTTTACCACGCCCCCTGATGAAGGAGTAATCCGAAACGTGCATAGGGTAGGGCGGGCTGGCCTCTTGTAGACGCTGCTGCCATCCATCACCACTTATCACCAACGGGTAATTATTGTAAGACTTTATGCACTTTATTATACATACAGTATGTTGGACATTTGTTCATGTATACATTCTGATGTTTGAGCCCATATACTTCTGTGTATAGAAGTGAGAGTGATGGGTATACATGTATGCAGTGACTGCTTTATCTCTTTGGCTGATATAGCTGGGCACTGTGCAATATGAATCAGGGCTGCAGTGCAGGGTGTTATATCCACTGATGTTTTTAACTCCTTCTATCCTTGTCTGCTCATCTTGACTAATAAAAATTCTATATTTTGTGCATTACAAGGACTCTTGTGATTGCAATTTTTGTTGGTTTCCTTCCCTCCTTTGTATGATTATTGGCAATGTGTCCTTACCAGTCCTATACATTGTTTGGGGATCTATGGCCAGTCATATTTATATGATTTTGTGAGATTTATATATAATATATACATTTGGATATTATCCATTCATATATTCTTTTGGGCCATTGGTACCCCAGACATTCTAATGTCTTTCATATATTTCCTTATATCTAAGTACAGCAGCATATAGAAATAATGCCCCCATGCCTCCTTAGTCTCTTGTTCTTTCCCTGTAATGATACTGATTTTGCAGTCTGTCTCCTGATAGTAATGCCCCTGACCAGAAGCATACGTAGAAATCACTGGAACGCCAAACCAAAAGTCTTATTATTATTATTATTTATTATTATTATAGCGACTTTTATTCCATGGCGCTTTACATGTGAGGAGGGGTGTACATAATAAAAAAAATAAAGACAAGTACCGTAATCTTTTTTAACCCCTTAGTGACAGAACCCGCTGATTCTGAGACAGTTTTTTCGTGACATGTTTTACTTCATGTTAGTGGTAAACTTTCTTCTAAATGACTTGCATTTATTTATGAAAAAAGGGAAATATGGCAAAAAATTTTAAAATTTTGCAATTTTCAAGTTTTGTGCCCTTAAATAAGAGAGATGTTACACAAAATACTTAATAAGTAACATTTCCCACATGCCTGCTTTACAGTAGCATAATTTTGGAACCCAATTTTTTTTTTGTTAGGAAGTTATAAGGGTTAAAAGTTGACCAGCGATTTCACAGTTTTACAATAAAATTTGCAAAACCATTTTTTAGGGACCACCTCACATTTGAAGTCACTTTGAGAGGTCAATATGACAGAAAATACACAAAAGTGACACAATTCTAACAACTGCACCCCTCAAGGTGCTCAAAACCACATTCAAGAAGTTTATTAACTCTTTACGTGCTTCACAGGAACTGAACAATGTGGAAGAAAACATTTAACATTTAACTTTTTTTTTAACAAACATTTTATTTCAGAACCGATTTTTTTATTTTCACAAGTGTAAAAAGAGAAAATAAAACACAAAATTTGTTGTGCAATTTTTCCTGAATATGCTGATACCCCATATATGGGGGTAAACCACTCTTTGGGCGCACGGCAGGGCTTGGAATGGAAGGAGCGCCGTTTGACTTTTTCAATGCAGAATTGGCTGGAATTGAAATCGGACGCCATGTCGCGTTTGTAGAGCCCCTGATGTGCCTAAACAGTGGAAACCCTCAACAATTGACACCATTTTGGAAACTAGACCCCTTACGGAACTTAACTAGATGTGTGGTGAGCACTTTGAACCTCCAAGTGCTTCACAGAAATTTATAACACAGATGCGTGAAAATAAAAAATCATATTTTCTTCACGAAAATTATCTTTTTGTCCCCAAATTTTTATTTTCACAAGGGTAACAGGAGAAATTGGACCACAAAAGTTGTTGTGCAATTTGTCCTGAGTACGCTGGTATCCCATATAGGGGGGGAACCACTGCTTGGGCACACGTCGGGGATCGGAAGGGAAGTAGTGACGTTTTGAAATGCCGACTTGATGGAATGGTCTGTGGGCGTCATGTTACGTTTGCAGAGCCCATGATGTGCCTAAATAGTAGAAACCCCCCACAAGTGACCCCATTTTGGAAACTAGATCCCCCAAGGAACTCATCTAGATGTGTGGTGAGCACTTTGAATTCCCAAATTCTTCACAGAAGTTTATAACGCAGAGCCTTGAAAATAAAAAATCTTTTTCCACAAAAATATTTTTTTAGTACCCAATTTGTTATTTCCCTAAGGGTAACAGGAGAAATTCGATCCCCATAGATGTTGTGCAATTTTTCCTGAGTATGCTGATAGCCCATATGTTGGGGTAAACCACTGTTTGGGCACATGTCGGGGCTCGGAATGGAGGGAGCACTGTTTGACTTTTTGAACGCAAAAACTTGTGGTTTTTTTCACTGTTTAGGCACACAGGGGCTCTCCAAATGCGTCATGGTGTCCGCTAACGATTGGAGCTAATTTTTGTATTTGAAAAGTCAAATGGCACCGTGCGCCCAAACAGTGGTTTATAACCACATATGAGGTATCGGTGTACTCAGGAGAAATTGACCAACAAATTTTAGGATCCACTTTATCCTGTTGTCCATGTGAAAATAAAAAACAGGCTAAGGCTATGTGACCACGTAGCGTTTTATTCCTGACACTAAAACCGGACTCCTTCCCAGAAATCGCGTGTTTTTTTCCACGCGATTTCACCGCGATTATGTTCGCGAATTTCACGTGCAATATTCAAGCACTTTCCAAGCGATTTGAAGCATCGCGTGGAAAGTGATTGCCAGGTTGGTCACACTCGTCAAACATAGTGTTTGACAAGTGTGAGCAGCTTTTTACTATTGAGGCCGCCTTACGCTGAGGCTGGGAATGCAGCGCGGGACGTCGGAAGGTAAATATACCCCGATTTTTTTATTTTTTATTCTTTTTTTACAGGGGTATGGTACCCAGGGCCTGGAGGACAGTCTCCTCTCCTCCACACCGTGGGTACCCACCGCACATGAGACGCTTAACTTTGCGCATGGTGGGCATAGCCACATGCGGGAAGTAAGCGATTCTCATGCATTCCTATGGGTGCGGAATCGCGGCAATTCTTTGCGATTCCACACAAAAGAATGAGCATGCTGCGATTTTTTCCGCGATGCGATTCCGCTGCGGAAAAAAGCGCAGCATTAGCACAGCATGTGCGGAATGCCATAGAAATGCATGGGGTAAGTTCTGTACACAATTTTTAAACGTTTTTGCGCCAAAAATAGCGGCAAAAACGCTTAAAAATCACATCGTGGGCACACAGCCTAAAAGAACATTTTTGTGAAAAAAAGTACTTTCTTTTTTTATGGATCAATTTGGGAAGCACCTGGGGGTTCAAAATGATCACTATGCATCTAGATAATTTCCTTGGATGGTCTAGTTTCCAAAATGGGGTCACTTGTGGGGGAGCTCCAATGTTTAGGCACACAGAGACTCTTCAAATGCGACATGGTAACCGCTAAATATTTCAGGATATTTTCCATTCAAAAAGTCAAATGGCGCTCCTTACCTTCTGAGCCCTGCCATGCGCTCAAACAGTGGTTTATGACCACACTTGAGGTATCGGTGCACTCAGGAGAAATTGCCCAACAAATTTTAGGATCCAATTTATCCTGATACCCATGTGAAAATGAAAAAATTGATGCTAAAAGAAATTTTTTGTCAGAAAAATTAAAATGTCCATTTTTTCCTTCCATATTGCTTTAGTTCCCGTGAGGCACCTGAAGTGTTAATAATCTTCTTGAATGTAGTTTTGAGTAGCTTGAGGGGTGCAGTTTTTAGAATTATGTCACTTTTGGGTATTTTCTGCCATATAGACCCCTCAAAGTGACTTCAAATGTGAGGTGGTCCCTAAAAAAAATGGTTTTGTATATTTTGTTGTAAAAATGAGAAATCGCAGGTCAACTGTTAACCCTTATAACTTCCTAACAAAACAAAATTTTGTTTCCAAAAAAATTGTGCTGATGTAAAATAGACATGTGGGAAATGTTATTTATTATCTATTTTGTGTCATATAACTCTCTGGTTTAACAAAATAAAAATTCAAAATACGAAAATTGCGAAATTTTCAAAATTTTCGCCAAATTTCCGTTTTTTGCACAAATAAATGCAAAAATTATCAATCTAAATTTACCACTATCATGAAGCCCAATATGTCTCAAAATACAATCTCAGAATAGCAAGGATGCGTTGAAGCGTTCCTCATAAAGGGACACTGGTCAAAATTGCAAAAAATGGCCTGGTCATTAAGGTCAAAATAGGCTGGGTCATGAAGGGGTTAAAAAAATCAAGTTCATTATTAATACAGGCCGTAAGAATCTCCATACGTCTTCATTTCTTTAATCTTCAAGCTGAGTTTTTTCATGGAAGGAGCTGATCTTTTCTTCCAGTATGAGGCTATTAGACACTTTGACGATGTTAGGATATGGAGGAGCAGCCTGGCTGGACCCTTGCTCATAGATACGGGTGGAACATTAAGTAAATAAGCCACAGGATCCTGAGGTATCTCTACATCCAACACCTAAGAAATCAACCCCTGTACTCTCTTCCAGACAGGGGATATAGTCTGGCAATCCCAGAATATATATGGCAATGAGACCACAGCCCCAAGGCATCTCCAGCATGTATCCGACGTGGCAGGGTAAATATTATGTAAAACATCCTGCGTATGATACCAATACCTCAGCATCTTGTACTGATTTTCCTTCTGTTTTGTGCATGGTGATGATTTAGCTGCCTTAGACCATATGACCTGCCAGATAGGAAGCGGAAGTTCCCTCCCAAGGGATCTCTCCCACTTAATCATGTAAGTATGTTTAGGAGGGGGTCTAATGGCAGAGTGAACAGTATATTATAAAAATCTGTGATCAAACCCTTTGTAGAGGGGTTCCCTTTACAGAGTCGTTCAAAGGGAGTGGGGGTAGAGAACGTTGTGTTTTTAGATAAAGATAAGGCCAGGTGGCGAATTTGTAAGTATGAGAAGTAGGTCCTAAGTGGGAGATTAAACCACTTTCTAAGAGTCTGGAAAGGAAGAATATTTATGTTAAAGGGGTCTACAATATCTGCGTAATAAAATAATTGTGCTTGAAGCCATGGTTCTGTCATAGCTGCAGGAATACTATAAAGTATGGAGAGTGTAAAAAAGAAGGAGATCATATGGGGACCTGGGGGAGATCAATGGAAAGGCCTTGTTGCTTATCCTCCAAATTTTCATTGTAAATGCCATAGAGCCCAGCAGAGGAACTGAGGGGCATGTACTCCCATCTCTCCATAACAATGAATTGGGATGCGCTGGAGCCTGCCCACGAGGGCTCACAATCTACAAGGGCTGGGAGAGGATACAATAGGTGAGGACCGAGCTGGTCATGCAGTGGTTTGGTGGATCGGTGGTTACTGCAGGTTGTAGGCTTGTAGGAAGACGTAGGTCTTCAGGTTCCTTTTGAAGGTTTCTATGGTAGGTGAGAGTCTGATATGTTGTGATAGAGTTCCAGAGTAGGGCGGATGCACCAGAGAAATCTTGTATGCGTTTGTGGGAAGAGGAGATAAGTGGGGAGTCGAGAAGAAGATCTTGTGAGGATCGGATGTTGCGTGCAAGTAAGTACCGGGAGACGAGGTCACAGATGTATGGGGGGCACAGGTTGTGGATGGCTTTGTATATCATGGTTAGGGTTTTGAGCTGGAGTCTTTGGGTAATGGGGAGCCAGTGCAGGGATTGACAGAGGAGGGAGGCTGGGGAATAGCGGGGAGACAGGTGGATTAGTCAGGCAGCGGAGTTTAGAATAGATTGGAGGGGTGCGAGAGTGTTAGCAGGTAGGCCACAGAGCAGGAGGTTGCTGTAGTTAAGGCGGGAGATGAAGAGGGCATGGATAAGGGTTTTTGCAGATTCTTGGTTGAAGAATGTACGGATCCGAGAAATATTTTTGAGTAGAGATGAGCTACTTTGCCTTGTTTAGGGTCGAGTCAGGTTTCATGAAACCCGACTTTCTCAAAACTCGAGTCGAACAAAATCGGCCGACTATCGGGAAAAGTCGGAGGTCCGACTGAAACACGAAACCCAATGCAAGTCAATGGGAAAGCAAAGTCGTCAGGGAGTGGAGGACAGTAAACACACCTACAGTGCCCATTTCAATGCCAATGACATCAATTCTTATTACTTAAGCTTGTCAAGCTTAATTTACTTTATAATAATAGTTACACATTGAAAACTGGGGGTTATTTGGCTAAAGGTGTGGGGGGGTAGGGCTGGCTCCAGGTTTTCGTGTGCCCTGGGCGAAAGAGTGCCAGTGGGCCCCTTTAACACATACCACAATTCATGATGCTCCGATACAGCAGAGAAATATCGGTATAGTGCAATGAGAAATACTTCACTTCTTACATTACATGACTGATATCTATTTTATATTCTACAATAGCTCAAAAACCAGACAGTATATTCCTCCATACAGTATTATGTCCACCACATAGTGCGCCATACAGAATAATGAGCCCCATATATTGCTCCATACGGAATAATTGGTCCCATATAATGTTCCATACAGTATATGATGAGCTCCACATAATGCTACAGTATATGATGGTCCCCATATAATGTGCCATACAGTATAGGACGGTCCCTATAGAGTAGAATGAGCCCCACATATTGCTCCTTACAGTATAATGAGTCGCATATAAAGCTCCATACAGTATATGATGGGCCCCATATATTGCTCCATACAGAATGGGCTCCAGTCCCATAAATAATGAACCCCATATGATGCTGCAGTATATGATGGGCCCCATGGATACTGCTCCATTGTATAATGGGCCTATATTATGCTCCATATATAATGGGCCCCATATGATGCTCTAGCATATGATGGGCCCCATATGATGCTCCAGTATATGATGGGGCCCCATGGATGATGCTCCAGTGTATGATGGGCCTATACACTGTGCAGAATTATAAGGCAAATGAGTATTTTGATCACCTCATCCTTTTCATACATGTTGTCCTACTCCAAGCTGTATAGGCTTGAAAGCCAACTGCCAATTATGTAAACCAGGTGATTTGCATCTCTGTAATGAGGAGGGGTGTGGTCTAATGACATCAACACCCTATTTAAGGTGTGCGTAATTATCAGGTAACTTCATTTCCTTTGGCAAAATGGGTCAGAAGAGAGATTTGACGGACTCTGAAAAGTCAAAAATTGTGAGATGTCTTGCAGGGGGATGCAGCAGTCTTGAAATTGCCAAACTTTTGAAGTGGGATCACTGAACAATCAAGCGTTTCATGGCAAATAGCCAACAGGGTCACAAGAAGCGTGTTGATAAAAAAAGGCTCAAAATAACTGTCCATGATTTGAGGAAAATCAAGCGTGAAGCTGCCAAGATGCCATTTGCCACCAGTTTTGCCATATTTCAGAACTGCAATGTTACTGGAGTATCAAAAAGCACAAGGTGTGCCATACTCAGGGACATTGCCAAGGTAAGGAAGGCTGGAAAACGACCACCTTTGAACAAGAAACATAAGATAAAATTTCAAGACTGGGCCAAGAAATATGTTAAGACAGTTTTTTGTAAGGTTTTATGGACTGATGAAATGAGAGTGACTCTTGATGGGCTAGATGGATGGGCCCGAGGCTGGATCAGTAAAGGCGATAGAGCTTCACTCTGACTCAGATGCCAGCAAGGTGGAGGTGGGGTACTGGTAGGGGCTGGTATCATCAAAGATGAACTTGTGGGACCTATTCAGGTTGAGGATGGAGTGAAGCTCAACTCCCAGACCTATTGCCAGTTTCTGGAAGACACCTTCTTCAACTAGTGGTACAGGAAGAAGTCGGTATTCAAGAAAATCATGATTTTCATGCAGGCCAATGCTCCATCACATGCATCCAAATACTCCACAGCGTGGCTGCCCAGTAAAGATCTAAAAGAAGAAAAAATAATGACATGGCCCCCTTGTTCACATGATCTGAACCCCATAGAGAACTTGTGGTCCCTCATAAAATGTGAGATCTACAGGTAGTCAAAACATTACACCTCTGGGAACAGTGTCAGGGAGGCCGTGGTGGCTGCTGCACTCAATGTTGATCGTAAACAGATCAAGCAACTGACAGAATGTATGGATGGAGGGTTTTTGAGTGTCATCGTAAAGAAAGGTGGCTATGTTGGTTCCCTTTTTTTTGTTTTGAATGTCAGAAATGTTTATTTCTACATATTGTGTTGTTATATTGGTTTACCTGGTGAAAATAAACAAGTGAGATGGGTATATATTTGTTTTTTATTGAGTTGCCTAATAATTCTGCACAGTAATAGTTACCTGCACAAACAGATATCCTCCTAAGGTAGCCAAATATAAAAAAAACCCACTCCAACTTCCAAAAATATTAAGCTTTGATATTTATGAGTCTTTTCGGTTGATTCAGAACATAGTTGTTGCTCAATAATTGTCACAATCCAATTCTTGGAGCCGTGTCAGCTTCTGATTAACGCATGTAAACCTTTTTTTTCCTTCAAGCCTTTGGCTTAATGTTAGTTTTGCCCCCCGGTGGCAAATGGGTGTCATTGCATCCTAATAGTTGCTTTGGTTACCTTTTGCCCCCGGTGGCCACAAGTGTCATTGCACTTGATGTTTTCTTTGCTTTGCGTTTTTCCCCCGGTGGTCACTGGGGTTATAGCAGCTTTTGGCCCCTGATCATTTGACCATTCCCTTTTCCTATATAGGGTCACATGGTCTATGAGCAGGTGTGGGTGATAGCGTCTTTTTGGGATTCCAACCACGGTGAAGGGAGCAGCAGGCTGCGGTGTGAAGCCACTGCGGAAACCTGGTGAAGTTAGCAGCTGGCTTGAAGGTTGGAGCCACTGCTGAAACTGGTGTGGAACTCTGTCTGCCCGGTGTCCGCAGCAGAGTGAGATGGTGAAGGTGGCAGCTGGCTCTGAGGTGTCGAGCCACTGCGAAAAGTTAATCCGGTGATGCACTCTGCTGCCTGGTGCTGCAGCAGAGCAAGATAAGTGTTTTTGGTGTTTCCCCTGTTTGTATTTTTCCCTGGTGTGTATTAGTACAGCGGTGGGGCCAGTGCCTGCACCACCCAGCTCCCTAGCAAGGGATAGGTGTAGGGTGTGCTAGGGTGACAGGTATCCGGCTCAGTGACAGGTGAGGAGCCTGTATAGGGAACGTTAGAAGTGTGAGGGAAACTGGCTCAGGGGAGTGCAGGAGGTCTCCACGACCCCATTCCCTATCGCAGGGCCCACCATTGTAACTGTTTCCCCTTCCCTCGTGTCTTGTTGTTTCAGTTACCGGCCTGCGGGTCGTGTCACACAGGACAGTTACACGTGCCAGTTTTGTTGTTTTAGTTACCGACCTGCGGGTCGTGTCACACAGGACGGGTTCACGTGACATTATCACCAACCTTACATTTTCTCTGGTGAGCCATGGGCCTAGTACAGTCCGGTGAGCAATTGCTGCTGGTTCTCACTGAGGAGAGTGAGGAGCTGCATGGTGTGTTGGAGCAGCAGCAGCACTTATCAGGGTCTGGGGCCTCCCCTCTGGCTCAACCAGAACCACAATGTGCGGCTTTGGCAAATATGCCCCGTAGTGTCCCTGCTGGGGAGCAGGACTTGCTCATACACGCGGACGCACCCAGACAGGTGGGAGGAGTTGGTGTCCCCATGCCATGGTGCTGTCTGGGGTTCCCCGAGGTGAAGGGGTACATCCCTGTAGTGAGCAGACTGGTGATTTAGTCCGCGGGGCTCATGCCGAAAATTCTCTAACATCGAAGAAACCGCCCCCTCCTGGTCGTGTGGAGGAAGACGGCCAGGAAGAGTATATTTCCCTCTTCCTTCCCTTCCCAATTGTGGCTCTGGCAGATATGCCCCCTGGAGTCCCTGCTGAGGAGCGGGACTTGCTCATACAGGCGGACACACCCAGGCAGGTGGGAGGAGTTGGTGTCCCCATGGTGCTGTCTGGGGTTCACCGAGGTGAAGGGGTACATTCCTGTAGTGAGCACACTGGTGATATGGTCCGCGGGGCTCACGTCGAAAATTCTTTACCATCTAAGAAGCCTCCCCCTCCTGGTCGTGTGGAGGAAGATGACCAAGGAGTGTATATTTCCTCCATATCCCCGTCCCCTTCTCCTCCAGTAGTGGCAGCAGGGGTGCTACCAGGGAGTAGGGGTAAGTCGCAAACTTCACTACAAGCTGCCCCTCTGAGTCGGAGTCCTCTTAGGAGGGGGGTCAGAGAGGAGAGATTGCCTCTGAGCCTTGTGGGGGTGTGAGTGTTAGGACATGGGGGGATGCCTCTGTTGTCGGTGCTGTGAGGAGTTCGCCATCTATTGGTAAGAGAGTGAATGGCAATAAACGTTCAGGTCCGGACCTGGGTGCGTACGTGTTTGGGTGTCTGAGTTATCCTTTGTTATACCCAGGCCTAGCTCGTTCCCCAGGTCGGCGCTCTGGAGATTTGTGGTGCCTCCAGAGTATACATCTTCACCTCCATCTACCCTCTCTTGCCATGACCGGGAGTGTCAGATGATGGTTGAAGTGAACTCTCATGGAACAAGGCGTCCTCACTGTAGGTGGTATACAGTGTAATACGGTGTTAAGGGTCCAGAGGCCCCTCATTGAAGGAGGGGTACTGTCACGATCCAATTCTTGGAGCCGTGTCAGCTTCTGGATTAATGCATGTAAACCTTTTTTTTTCCTTCAAGTCTTTGGCTTAAGGTTAGTTTTGCCCCCGGTGGCAATGGGTGTCATTGCATCCTAATAGTTGCTTTGGTTACTTTTTGCCCCTGGTGGCCACAAGTGTCTCATTGCACTTAATGTTTTCTTTGCTTTGCCTTTTGCCCCCAGTGGTCACTGGGGTTATAGCAGCTTTTGGCCCCTGATCATTTGACCATTCCCTTTTCCTATACAGGGTCACATGGTCTATGAGCAGGTGTGGGTGATAGCGTCTTTTTGGGATTCCAACCACGGTGAAGGGAGAAGCTGGCTGAGGTGTGAAGCCACTGCAGAAACCTGGTGAAGTTAGCAGCTGGCTTGAAGGTTGGAGCCACTGCTGAAACTGGTGTGGAACTCTGTCTGCCCGGTGTCCGCAGCAGAGTGAGATGGTTAAGGTGGCAGCTGGCTCTGAGGTGTCAAGCCACTGCAAAAAGTTAATCCGGTGATGCACTCTGCTGCCTGGTGCTGCACCAGAGCAAGATAAGTGTTTTTGGTGTTTCCCCTGTTTGTATTTTTCCCTGGTGGGGCCAGTGCCTGCACCACCCAGCTCCCTAGCAAGGGATAGGTGTAGGGTGTGCTATGGTGACAGGTATCCGGCTCGGCGACAGGTGAGGAGCCTGTATAGGGAACGTTAGAAGTGTGAGGGACATTGACTCAGGGGAGTGCAGCAGGTCTCCACGTCCCCATTCCCTATTGCAGGGCCCACACAGGACGGGTTCACGTGACAATAATGAAAAGAATCCTCTGAAATACAACTTGCCTAGTAATAATTATGCAATCAAGTATCAACCTAGGGCCTTGTCAGATCACTCCCCTGTTATGTCGACATTTAATTGGGAAAATGGCGGGAGAGGGGAATGGGCACCATGGTCGTTTAACGCATTCTGGTTACCTATTAGTCAAGCAAATGCTTGCTATTAATGAGGGTACAGCCCCCCAGGGAAATAATATGGGATGCGTCTAAAGCTTATCTGAGAGGACTGCCCATCTCGGAAGTGAATAGAGTTAGAACTAAGTCTAGAGAATATGAGGAACTTTTACAGAAGGAAGCTATCTTTGCAGAATTGCAAAATTTGAAAACTCCGTCGGATATACATTTTAACGCATTAAAAGATGCGGAAAAATGATCAACCCAACATAAGCTTTCAAAAGCTGCAGCTGAACGATACTTCCGGCGGCAGGTCTATTTTGGGGAGGGGGAGGGAACTGGACATCTACTAGCTACCCTGATCAAGACTCAATCTGGCCCTGCAATGGTAGCGGAGATAAAAAACCAAAAATCGTGAACTATAAAGATCTTCTGGGGCAATTCTAGCAACTTTTACCGAGTTTTTTGAGACATTATATAATTCGCAGGGCGGGTTCTCTGACGAGTTGCTCAGTAGCTTTTTGGGGACTGCTGGTCTGCCTACTCTGTCGGAATCGGAAGCTGTTGGGCTGGAAGCACCAATTAGAAACCTTCTCAATTAGATATGAATAAACCAAAATAAAGTCACTCCTTGAGAAAGCCACGGTAGGCTAAACGTACGTTGGAGGGAGCTGGAGATACATTGAGCCACTGATCACGGGTATCTATGATCTTATTACATTTCCTATGCACTTTATTTGAGCTTTCAGACCCTGTGTCTGCTTACTATATGCACTTTAGATTGCTGATGGATTTTTTATGATCACTATATTTATCGGATCGGATTGGATCGGCCGATCTAAAAAAAATATCGGGTATTGCCGATTCCGATCCCGGAAGTCCCATTCAAGTCAATGGAACAGAAATATCGGAATTGAAAAAAACCCTTTCTTTCCTTGTAGGTTAATTCTACATGAAGAAAAACAACTAAGAATAATGTAGAATGTATTGTGGGAGGTGTATGAGACATTAAAGCCATAGAGCTTTAGCCCAATCAAATGGAATAGCAGTAATAATTTTTTTTATTTTAAAGACGATTGGAGTTACAAAGATATTGACTATGTTAACCTCTTTTATATTTTGTCAGATATGTATGTTTCACTACTTCCATGCTCTTCACCTTTTTTACTTCTCCCACACTTTCTCCTTCATCATCCTCAGCAGCAGCATCTATTTCATAAACTTCTTCTTCACCTTATTCATCTTCTTCTTCTTCTTCTTCTTCTTCTTCTTCACCTTCTTCCTATTATTCTTTTTTTTACATTCTTCATATTCTTCTTATTCAACTATTATTCTTCTTCATATTCTACTTCATCTTCTTCCTATTCTTCTTCATCATATTCTTATTTGTGACAGGCATTCCTGTAGTTGTTATCTATAAAAGTTTGAAGATTACACCTTCCGTTCTGCCTGTCACAAAAGATTTACAACAGGATTTGTCCGCGTTCAGTTTGGCCTGAGGAGGAACGGACTCACCCCCATACACTGCTTAGTCTTCTTCTGCTTATAATTTAGATAATATCATTTGCTCTTATTTTTAGTCTTATGCTTAATGTTCTTCTGCTTTTGGTTTTTCTGCTTCTTGGTCTTCTGTCTCTTGTTGTTCTGCATCTTGGTGGTTGTCTTCATGTTCTTTGTCCTCTTGGTATTCTAAAGGGTCATCTATTTGGTCTTCTTCGATGTGGTCTTCAGGGTCGTCGTCTTCAGGGTCATCGTCAGGGATATCCAGAGTGAGAATCAAAATACAATTCCACAAGCTTGAACTTGGAAAAGTAGCAGAAGGTACAAGAAGGCAGAGGAACTGCCGAGAACCAGCTGACGGTGCTGGAACCCGGAGGGGCAGCAGAAGGAAGAAGAGCCAATGGCACAACCGTGGACTAGCTGTGCTACAAAGCACTACCAAGGACCAGCAGACGTTGCTGGAACTCGGATACCAAGAAGGAGGCACCTAGGCCAAAGGCACTGCCGAGAACCAGCTGACAGTGCTGGAACCCGGATGGGTAGCAGAAGCTGCAAGAGCAAATGAAACTAGCGAGGACCACTGTGACGCCGCGCTCACCTGGGGCGGGACCTCGGGCCCGACGTCATCTCTTCCGGACCCGCGGTCACTCCGGGGGTCCCGCCGGGTGCGCACGCGCACCTCTCGTACCTAGGTCCTTCTCTCCTTCATGTTATGTCTGCGCTTGCGCGCTTTTCTCAGTCCGGTCTCCAGGTCAGTCCTCTCTATGGTACTGGAGGACATGACCCGGAAGCTCTCATGATCATGTGCTATATCAGGCTACCTCTTCCTAGGGGAGGTGCCTGATTATTGTTGTGCTTCCTGGCTTGGTCTGCCGTGTCCCTGCCTGGCTGGCTCCAGTGCCTGAGGGAGAACCGCCTTTATGCCAAGCTCGACAAATGTGCCTTCGAGCAAATGTCCCTGCCATTCTTGGTGTACATTATCTCAGAATCAGGTCTACGCATGGATCTGGCAAAGGTGTCTGCTGTCCTCGATTGGCCACAGCCCCATGGGGTGAAGGCAATCCAACGCTTCCTTGGTTTTGCGAACTACTACCGACAGTTCATTCCTCATTTCTCCTCGTTGGTTCGCCCCATCTCGTCCCTTATCTGCAAGGGAGCTAACCCAAAGGCTTGGCCCTCTGAGGCTGAAGAGGCCTTCCAGTCGTTGAAACAAGCCTTCGCCGCTGCTATGGCGCTTCACTGACCTGAGGTTAGTAGACCTTTCACTCTCGAGGTGGACGCATCCTCTACCGGGGCTGGTGCAGTCCTTCTGCAGAAATCCTCTTCTGGACGTTTTGTCACCTGTGGCTTCTTTTCTAAAGTATTTTCCTCCACTGAACAGAACTACTCCATTGGCGACAAAGAGCTATTGGCCATTAAATTGGCCTTGGAGGAGTGGATGTACTTACTGGAAGGCGTCATACATCCATTCAAGATCTTCATGGACCATAAGAACCTGGCGCACAGAGGCTCAATCCTCGGCAAGCCAGGTGGTCCCTATTCTTCGCGCGCTTTGACTTTGAACTACATTTTCGGCCCGGCGATAAAAACGTTAGAGCGGATGCGTTGTCAAGATCATTCCTGTCATCTGATGCAGAGGAAGAACCCTCTCATATCATTGATCCATCAAAAGTAATTACCGTGGCTCCTGTCAAGTTAATCACGTTACCTCCGGGAAGAACCTTTGTGGCTGAGAATAACCGAAAAAGAGTGTTAAATTGGGGACATTCATCCAAGATTTCCGGCCACGTTGGTGTCCAAAAGACTTTGGACTTAATCTCTCGCTATTATTGGTGGCCTTCACTCTCCCAGGATGTTAAAGACTTTGTGGCATCTTGCCTGTCCTGTGCCCAGAACAAGATACCCAGACAACCACCCTCTGGTCTTCTGCTCCCGCTTCACGTTCCGTCGGCTCCATGGCAGCACATAGCGATGGATTTCATTACTGATCTGCCTTGCTCTTCCGGTTGTACTGTGGTCTTGGTGGTTGTAGACCAATTTTCAAAGATGGCCTACTTCATTCCTCTTCCCGGACTACCCTCTGCTCCTGACTTGGCGAAGATCTTCATTTCCCATATCTTCAGGATTCACGGCTTCCCCCAGCGCATCGTGTCAGACAGAGGGGTCCAATTCACCTCTCGGTTCTGGAGAGCTCTATGCGGACTCATGAAAGTGTCATTGGATTTCTCTTCCGCCTATCACCCCCAAACCAATGGGCAGGTGGAACGTACCAACCAGATCCTTACATCCTACCTCCGGCATTTTTCTAATGCTCATCAGAATGACTGGGTCAGTATACTTCCTTGGGCTGAGTTCGCCTACAATAATCACTCCAGTGAATCGTCCACCAAGTCTCCTTTCTTCATCGTCTTTGGACAGCATCCCAATGTGCCTCTACCGGTACTTCCTGTCTCGGGGGTACCTGCTGCCGATTCTCTGTCTGTGGAGTTCTCCAGGGTATGGCAGGAGACCAAAACCGCTCTCGAGAAAGCACGGGACAGAATGAAATTACACGCTGACAAGAGGCGCCTGGACGTTCCTCCATTTCTCCCTGGTGACAAGGTGTGGCTCTCCACCAAATACGTCCGCCTTAAGGTACCATCTTACAAACTGGGTCCCCATTACATTGGTCCTTTTGAGGTCCTCAGGCGGATTAATGATATTGCTTACAAATTGAAGCTGCCTCCTTCACTCCGTATTCCCAATTCCTTCCTTCCACGTGTCTCTCCATAAACCTGTGGTTCTTAACCGGTTTCATCCTTCTCCAGGCCACACACCCCAGCCTGTTGGCTTGGGGGATGAGTTTGAGGTGAATGACATTTTGGCCATGAAGAAGGTAAGAGGGAGAACCATGTTCTTGATCGATTGGAAGGGTTTTGGCCCCGAGGAGAAGTCATGGGAGCCCAGGGAGAATATCCACGCACCCCAGATTTTGTCTAAGTTCCTCTCCAGTTTTAGAAAGAGGGGGCGTAAAGGGGGGGTACTGTCACGCCGCGCTCACCTGGGGGCGGGACCTCGGCCCCGACGTCATCTCTTCTGGACCCGCGGTCACTCCGGGGGTCCCGCTGGGTGTGCACGCGCACCTATCGTACCTAGGTCCCTGTCTCCTTCATGTTATGTCTGCGCTTGCTCGCTTTTCTCAGTTCGGGCTCCAGGTCAGTCCTCTCTATGGTACTGGAGGACTTGACCCGGAAGCTCTCATGATCATGTGCTATATCAGGCTACCTCTTCCTAGGGGAGGTGCCTGATTATTGTTTTGCTTCCTGGCTTGGTCTGCCGTGTCCCTGCCTGGCTGTGCACTGTATTTGGGTCCCCTGCCTTGCACTCTGTTGTGACTCTTGGCACATGCTCTGAACCTGCACTCTGCCTTGTACTCGGTTGTTCCTCCTGGCACACGCTCTGACCCTGTGCTCTGTCTTGTACTTAGTTGTGCCTCCTGGCACACACTCTGATCCTGTGCTCTGTCTTATACTCAGTTGTGCCTACTGGCACACACTCGGAACCTGTGCCTTTTCTCATACTCAGTTGTGCCTCCTGGCACAGGCTCTGATCCTGTACTCTGTCTCTTACTCAGTTGTGCCTCCTAGCACACGTTCCAATCCTGCACTCTGTCTTATGCTCAGTTGTGCCCTCTGGCACACACCCTGCTCCTGTACTCTGTTACACCTCCTGGCACACCTGCTGCCTGACTCAGTGCTCTGATGTGCTCCTTGCACGCATCCTGCTTCACTCACACCCGGGCGTACGAAGTCTCTGTATACCACGTGTTCCCGTGTCCACGCTTTACACGTTCCTGCAGACACACTCACCCACTCGTGTCTCCTGTGAGCCGGCCGCCTGGTGCCAGCAGTCGTGGTACCTCACCCCCTGGGGCTTGCACCTGACACTCCCTGTATAGGGAGTGGTCTTCACTAGGTCAGCTCGCCCTGGGAGGGTTGGTGCCACGACCCAGAGGGTCCACTCCAGGAGTCGTCACAACCAGCTGATGGTGCTGGAACCCGGAGGGGCAGCAGAAGGAACAAGAGCCAATGGCACAACCGTGGACCAGCTGACGGTGCTGGAACATGGTTACTAAGCAGGAGGTACCTGTGCTTCAAAGAACTACCAAGGACAAGCAGACGTTGCTGGAACTCGGATACCGAGAAGGAGGCACCTAGGCCAAGGGCTCTGCCGAGAACCAGCTGATGGTGCTGGAACCCGGATGGGTAGCACAAGGTACCCATAATCAACAAAGTTGCAAGGCCGCGAGCAGGACGCAGTTACCAAAACCCACAGTCAAACAGGGGGTGCTTGTCCTATTGGCACTACGGAACCAGCCTTTATTACCAGAACCCGCAGCCCACATAGGAAGCACCGAAAATGCAGGCACCATAGACTCGGCTAACCCGACCGCAACACGACAGGACAACTTATTGGTGGCAAAGTGACGTTGACACTACCCAGAAATAGCAGGCGTGCTGGAACCAGGCTGGGCAGGAGGGAGTGCCTGTGCCAAAGAGACTTCCAAGAACCAGCTGACGGTGCTGGAACCCAGCATGGCAGCAGAAGGAACAACAGCCAATGGCACAACCGTGGACCAGCTGACAGTGCTGGAACACGGTTACCAAGCAGGAGGTACCTGTGCTAGAAAGCACTACCAAGGACCAGCAGATGTTGCTGGAACTCGGATACCAAGAAGGAGGCACCTAGGCCAAAGGCTCTGCCGAGAACAAGCTGACGGTGCTGGAACCCGGATGGGTAGCAGAAGCTGCAAGAGCAAATGAAACTAGCGAGGACCAGCTGATGGTGCTGGAACCCGGAGGGGCAGCAGAAGGAACAAGAGCCAATGCCACAACCGTGGACCAGCTGACGGTGCTGGAACATGGTTACTAAGCAGGAGGTACCTGTGCTACAAAGCATTACCAAGGACAAGCTGACGTTGCAGGAACTCGGATACCGAGAAGGAGGCACCTAGGCCAAAGGCTCTGCCGAGAACCAGCTGACGGTGCTGGAACCCGGATGGGTAGCACAAGGTACCCATAATCAACAAAGTTGCAAGGCCACGAGCAGGACGCAGTTACCGAAACCCACAGTCCAACAGGGGGTGCTTGTCCTATTGGCACTACGGAACCAGCCTTTATTACCAGAACCCGCAGCCCACATAGGAAGCACCGAAAATACAGGCACCATAGACTCGGCTAACCCGACCGCAACACGACACGACAATGTATTGGTGGCAAAGTGACGTTGACACTACCCGAAAACAGCAGGCGTGCTAGAACCAGGCAGGGCAGGAGGGGGTACTTGTTCCTGGGTTACAGGGGCTCTGTCACGTCAGTGGATCCCTTGATGTGTGTCCGGCAAGGTCTCCTGCTCTGTCCACATTCCCACTACTAGTAATGGGAATGTAGACAGAGCAGGAGACATTGCCGGACACACATCAGGGGATCCACTGACGTGACAGAGCCCCTGTAACCCAGGAACAAGTGTGGATTGTGCAGACGCCACTTCAGAGCAGCAGCTGGCGGGGATGGAGGCTAGGGGAAATACTAGAGACAGTGGAGCCAGAGGCCTAAGTGGAGCATGGTTAAAAATCAGTAGTAGTGTGACTGTGTAGGCAGCAGGAGACTTTGTCATCCAAACAGCAGAGGAGCAGATGGCGTTACTGAACCCCACTGACACCGGAGCGAGTGTTTCTATCTTTGCGGATGGCACTTCCAAGCAACAACTGGCTGTGTTGAAGCCCAGGATAAATCATGGAGCTGGCTGAGGCCAACTGGGAGCAAGTAGAAAATAAGATGTCGTGTGATTTGGGAGGCAGCAGGAGACATTGCCGTCTACACAGCAGGGGAACAGCAGACATTACTGAACCCCACTAACACAGGAGCTTGTGTGTTTTTCTCAGTGAAGACGGCACTTCTGAACACCAACTGGCGTTGTTGGAGCCCAGGATGAAGCTTGGAGCAGGCTGAGGCCTGATATTTTAGGCATGTGGAGGCAGCAGGAGACATTGACGTCTACACAGCAGGGGAACAGCAGACATTACTGAACCCCACTAACACAGGAGCTAGTGTGTTTTTCTCTGTGAAGACGGCACTTCTGAACACCAACTGGCGTTGTTGGAGCCCTGGATGAAGCATGGAGCAGGCTGAGGCCTGATGTTTTTGGCATGTGGAGGCAGCAGGAGACATTTCCGTCTACACAGCAGGGGAATAGCAGACATTACTGAACCCCACTAACACAGGAGCTAGTGTGTTTTTCTCTGTGAAGACGGCACTTCTGAACACCAACTGGCGTTGTTGGAGCCCAGGATGAAGCATGGAGCAGGCTGAGGCCTGATGTTTTTGGCATGTGGAGGCAGCAGGAGACATTGACGTCTACACAGCAGGGGAACAGCAGACATTACTGAACCCCACTAACACAGGAGCTTGTGTACTTTTCTCTGTGAAGACGGCACTTCTGAACACCAACTGGCGTTGTTGGAGCCCAGGATAAAGCATGGAGCAGGCTGAGGCCTGATGTTTTTGGCATGTGGAGGCAACAGGAGACATTGCCGTCTACACAGCAGGGGAACAGCAGACATTACTGAACTCCACTAACACAGGAGCTAGTGTGTTTTTCTCTGTGAAGACGGCACTTCTGAACACCAACTGGCATTGTTGGAGCCCAGGATAAAGCATGGAGCAGGCTGAGGCCTGATGTTTTTGGCATGTGGAGGCAGCAGGAGACATTGCCGTCTACACAGCAGGGGAACAGCAGACATTACTGAACCCCACTAACATAGGAGCTTGTGTGTTTTTCTCTGTGAAGATGGCACTTCTGAACACCAACTGGCGTTGTTGGAGCACAGGATCAATCATGCAGCAGGCGGAGGCGAACTTGCAGCAGGTTTTATATAGGTTGTAGACTACTACTGATTGTAACCGTGCTCCACTATGGCCTCTGGCTCCACTGTCTCTAGTATTTCTCCTGGCCTCCAATCCCACCAGTTACAGCTCTGAAGTGGCGTCTGCACAATCCACACTTGTTCCTGTGTAACTGGGGCTCAGTCACGTCAGTTGATCCCCTGATGTGTGTCCGGCAAGGTCTCCTGCTCTGTCCTCATTCACACTACTAGTAATGGGAATGTGGACAGAGCAGGAGACATTGCCGGACACATATCAGGGGATCAACTGACATGACTGAGCCCCAGTAACACAGGAACAAGTGTGGATTGTGCAGATGCCACTTCAGAGCAGCAACTGGCGGGGTTGGAGGGCAGGGGAAAAACTAGAGACAGTGGAGCCACAGGCCTAAGTGGAGCACGGTTAAAAATCAGTAGTAGTTTGAATGTGGATGGAGCAGGAGACTTTGCCGTCCGCACAGCAGGGAAGCAGCTGGCATTAATGAACCCCACTAACACAGGAGCTAGTGTTTTTTTCTGTGCAGAAGACACTTCTGAGGGACAACTGGCTGTGTTGAAGCCCAGGGATTATAGTTCAGGTGGTAGAAACATGAACACAACAGGAGACCTGGATACTGTTGCCAACCAATTATTTATTCGGGAAGAGGACTGGCAAATTCTGGCGAGATCCAGGCCTTGTTCATTTTCAGAAAAGTAAGCCGGTCAACGTTATCGGAAGATAGTCGCGTGCGACGGTCTGTTAGTACACCACCTGTGGCACTAAAGACGCGTTCCGATAATGCACTGGCAGCAGGGCAAGCCAGCACCTCCAATGCATACTGGCTAAGCTCTGGCCATGTATCCAGCTTAGAGACCCAAAACTAGAAGTGGGAAGAGCTGTTATGATGAGTCACCGAAGGAGGAAAAAACAAAATACTAGCTAAGTCCAGAAAAACCAGAGAGGTTGGCAGCTATCGGATTGCAGACCCCTGAACCTATCCACAACAACTAGCAGTAGCCATGGGGGGTACCTACGGTGCCCTAGACCCCTCGATCACAGCCGGAGAACTACATAGCCTAAAGACAGAAAGGGGAAAAACTAAACTGCCCCAGAGCAGACCCCAAAGCAATAGGCAGCCCCCAACATATAATGACGGTGAAGCAAGATGAAAACACTAACACAGATAGAAAGATAGGTTGAGCAAATGATGGGGCCCAAGCTAACTAAGTAGGACAGGATAGGAAAACTGCTGTCTGCCATCCGCAAAAACCCTATCCAAAATGAGCCAACCGACTGATAGGAAAAACAGGCCCTGAAGTCGCTAGGCTTCAAAAGACTATATCAGCACTCAGGTATATTCTGAAGGCAGAGCAAAAGATCAACAGATCAGAGACAAAAATGGAATTCAGCTCACCCCCAGCCAGGGATGGCAGAACTCCCAAAGAACAAGGCAAAACAAAAACAAAACTGAAGAGTACAAAGCAGAGAAGAAAAACTTAGCTTTGAGACGCAGGAATCAAACTGGTCTCCAAGAATCCAGCAGGATCACCAGCAAGGCAGAAGGGCGTCGGCTGCCTTATATCCAGTCCTCAATTCCAGCCACCCAGTCATCATCTAGCTGCCCAGGTGTTTGGTAATCAGCCTCACTACCTTCCTTCACCAGAGGAGGGAGTTCATCAGACCTCAGTGACGAAGGGGAAAATGAACTCACAACAGTACCTCCCCCTTGAGGAGGGGTCACCGAACCCTCATCCATGCCACCAGGGCGATCCGGGTGAGCCTGATGAAAGGCACGCACCAATCTTTCGGCATGAATATCAGAGGCAGAGACCCAGGAATTATCCTCCTGACCATAACCCTTCCACTTAACCAAATACTGGAGTCTCCGTCTAGCCAGACGGGAATCCAGTATCTTCTCTACCTCATATTCCATGTTACCTTCAACCAATATAGGGTCAGGAGGTGCCACCACAGGAACTACTGGTTCAACAAACCTCTTCAACAAGGACTTATGAAACACATTATGAATTTTAAATGTGACAGGAAGAGCCAACCGAAAAGAGACCGGATTAATAATCTCCAAAATCTTGTAAGGTCCAATAAATCTAGGCTTAAACTTAGGAGAAGCCACCTTCATAGCGATATTTTTTGATGACAACCAAACCATATCACCCACCTTAAACTGGGGACCAACGGTCCTACGCCGGTTGGAAAACCGCTGGGCCTTTTCCTGGGAGAGAGACAACTTATCCACTACTTGGTCCCAGATCTGGTGCATTCTCTCCACCACAGTGTCAACACCTGGGCAGGCAGAAGGCTCCACCTGCCCTGAAGAAAATCGAGGGTGAAACCCAAAGTTACATAAAAAAGGTGACATCAAAGTGGCAGAACTAGCTCTATTATTTAAAGCAAATTCGGCCAAGGGCAAAAATGAAACCCAATCATCCTGATCGGCAGAAATAAAATATCTCAAATACGACTCCAAAGTCTGGTTTGTTCTCTCCGTCTGCCCATTGGTCTGAGGGTGAAACGCAGAGGAGAAGGACAACTGAATTCCCAGCTTGGAACAGAAAGTCCTCCAAAATCTAGACACAAACTGAACTCCTCTGTCAGATACAATGTTCTCAGGAATCCCGTGCAAGCGAACCACCTGTTGCAAAAACAAGGACACCAACTCAGAGGAAGATGGCAACTTAGGGAGTGGTACAAGATGGACCATCTTAGAGAATCTATCACAAATCACCCAAATAACAGTCATTCTCTGAGAGACAGGCATATCAGAGATAAAATCCATTGAAATATGGGTCCATGGCCTCCTGGGCACCGGCAAAGGCATCAACAAGCCACTAGAGCGAGAACAAGGTTTAGACCGGGAGCAAGTCCCACAGGACTGCACAAAATTCCTGACATCATGAGACAAGGCGGGCCACCAAAAAGACCGACTCACCAGATCTCTAGTACCAAAAATACCTGGATGACCAGCCAATGCAGAGCAATGAACCTCAGACATCACTCTCTTCCTCCACTGGTCATGAACATACAACTTTCCACTGGGACAACGCTCAGGTTTGTCCTCCTGAAACTCTTCCAGAGCACGTCTCAAATCGGGCGAGATGGCAGAAATAACTACCCCCTCGCCTAAGATGGTAGCAGGCTTAGTCACAACAGGAGAATCAGCAAAGAAACTCCTAGAGAGGGCGTCTGCCTTGACATTCTTAGTGCCCGGAAGAAAAGAGACCACAAAATCAAAACGTGTGAAAAACAAGGCCCACCTAGCCTGTCTAGGATTCAAGCGCTTGGCCGACTCCAGGTAAATCAAATTCTTGTGGTCAGTAAGGACCACGACTTGGTGTTTGGCTCCCTCCAACCAATGTCTCCACTCCTCAAATGCCCATTTCATGGCCAACAGTTCCCGATTCCCCACATCATAGTTACGTTCGGATGGGGAGAACTTTCGGGAAAAGAAAGCGCAAGCATTCATTTTAGATATCACAGGATCTTTTTGGGACAACACCGCTCCTGCACCAATCTCAAAAGCGTCCACCTTCACCTTAAACGGGAGTGAGACATCAGGTTGCCGCAAAACCGGAGCAGAAGTGAATCTTCGCTTCAGCTCCTGAAAGGAAGAAACAGCCTCCGGAGACCAATTCAGCACATCAGCACCCTTCCTAGTCAAATCCGTCAATGGCTTGGCAATACCAGAAAAATTAGCTATAAATTTCCGATAAAAATTAGCAAAACCCAAAAACTTCTGGAGAGCCTTCAAAGAAGTGGGTTGAACCCAATCATAAATGGCCTGTACCTTGGCCGTGTCCATTTCAATAGTTGACGGAGACAAAATAAATTCCAAAAATGAAATCCTCTGCACCCCAAAAAGGCATTTCGATCCCTTGACATACAGGGAATTCTCCCTCAAAATCCGGAACACAGTCCGAACATGTTCCACATGAGAGTCCCAATTCTTGGAGAAGATCAAAATATCATCGAGATAGATAATCAAAAATTTATCCACAAAGTCTCGGAATATATCGTTCATGAAGCACTGGAAGACAGAAGGGGCATTAGTGAGCCCAAAAGGCATCACCAAGTACTCAAAATGTCCCTCCGGAGTATTAAACGCCGTCTTCCATTTATCCCCACGCTTAATGCGAATAAGATTATACGCCCCCCTGAGGTCAAGCTTTGCAAACCAGCAAGCACCTTTAACTCTGGAGAATAGATCAGAAATCAGGGGTAACGGATACTGATATTTAACAGTAATTTTGTTGAGGGCACGATAGTCAATACAAGGCCTTAATGAACCATCCTTTTTAGCCACGAAAAAAAACCCAGCACCTAAGGGTGAAGAGGATGGTCTAATATGACCCTTCTCCAATGACTCCTTAATATACGATCGCATAGCCTCGTGCTCGGGTACAGATAAATTGAAAAACCGACCCTTGGGGAATTTACACCCCGGGTTCAGCTCAATTGCACATAACTCCTATGAGGAGGCAAAGACGCAGACTCATTCTCACTAAATACATCATAAAAGTCAGCCAAATAGTCAGGAACATCATGCCACTGGGGAGAGGTGGAGAAAACAGGAGCATCACTAAGGGCACACCGACAACCCCAACTCACCACAGACAAAGATTTCCAATCCAGAACTGGATTATGGATTTGCAACCAGGGAAACCCCAGAACAATGGTATCATGCAAATTATGCAACACCAAAAATCTGCAATTTTCTTGATGGTCTGGGGCGACCCGCATTACCACCTGGGTCCAAAACTGAGGTTTATTCTTCGCCAAAGGAGTAGCATCAAGACCCCTCAAAGGGATAGGCGTCCGCAGAGGTGTCATAGGAAATCCACAACGTTTAGCAAAATCCAAGTCCATCAGGTTCAGAGCTGCTCCCGAATCCACAAAAGCCATGGCGGAAAATGTGGACAGGGAGCAGATCAGAGTAATTGCCAGAAGAAACTTAGGTTGAACACCACCCACAGAAAACGTGTGTGCACAACGTTTCTCTCGTTTAGGGCAGACAGAAATAATATGTGAGGCATCTCCAAAAAAAACACACCTTATTACGCCTTCTGAACTCCTGACGTTGTGCCCTAGACAAAACTCGATCACATTGCATAGGTTCAGACATTTGTTTGCTACCTTGGATCTAATCCTTATAAACAGGGAGGAAATGGTTGAGGAGGTAAAAGTGGCTGGGACCCTAGGAGGTAGCGACCATGCTATTTTAGAATTTTGGATAACTAGAGGCGGAAGACCTGTGAAGACTCAGACGTCAAGGTTAGATTTCAGAAAGGCAGATTTTAAGGGATTCAGAAAGAGAATTGGAGGGATCCAATGGCTGGATATCCTTAAAGACAAAAATGTCCAGGAAGGATGGGAAATCTTGAAAAATGAAATTCTCAAAGCACAGTTGTTAACAATTCCGAAAAGAGGGAAGAATAGGAAGCAGTTAAGGAAACCAGGATGGATGAACACAGAACTTAAGCACATGCTAAAAAGGAAGAAAAAAATGTTTATAAAATGGAAAGAGGGAGGCATATCTAAAGAAGAATATAATGCTGTCTGCAGAACCTGCAGGGCACAAATCAGATTAGCTAAAGCTGAAAATGAATTGAGGCTTGCAAGAGATGTCAAAAGCAATAATAAAGGATTTTGGGGATATGTCAAAAGTAAAAGAAAAGTCAAAGATGCTATAGGATTTTTACAGGATGAAAATGATGCAATGGTAAGACAGGATGTTGAGAAGGCTGAACTTTTAAATTCCTATTTTGCATCTGTTTTCTCTCAGAAAGGAAATGTAACATCAACTGTTATTCACTGTCCTATTAAGGGAATAGAAGAATCCAGGATATCTATAAACAGAAAGATAGTGAGGAAACACTTAGCTAGCCTAAATGAATTCAAGTCTCCAGGTCCAGATGAATTACACCCCAGAGTACTGAAGGAGATAGCAGAAGAAATTTTTGAACCCCTCTCTATAATCTTTGAAAATTCTTGGAGAACAGGAGAAGTGCCAGAAGACTGGAGAAGAGCAAATGTTGTTCCTATCTTCAAAAAGGGGAAGAATGTGGACCCAGGTAACTATAGGCCGGTGAGTCTGACTTCTATACCAGGAAAGATCTTTGAACAAATTATTAAACAACATGTATGTCAATACCTGGATAAGAATTAAGTTATTAAACAGAGTCAGCATGGGTTTGTAACTAATAAGTCATGTCAGACTAACTTAATTTCCTTCTATGACGGTATCACTGATTGGGTGGATCAAGGAAATGCTGTAGATATAGTATATCTTGACTTCAGCAAAGCATTTGACAAAGTCTCTCATACAATCCTTATTGAAAAAATGATTAAGTATGGAATGGACAAGGCAACTGTTAGGTGGATTCATAACTGGCTTAGTGATCGGACCCAAAGAGTGGTCGTAAATGGCTGCACATCCAGTTGGAAGAATGTCTCAAGTGGGGTACCACAGGGCTCTGTCCTGGGCCCTCTATTGTTCAACATCTTTATCAATGATTTAGATGAAGGCATTGAGGGTAAACTGATTAAATTTGCTGATGACACAAAGCTAGGAGGGATAGCTAATACTAGAGAAGAGAGAGAGAGGATTCAAAAAGATTTAAATAAACTGGAGAAGTGGGCAGCAACAAACAGAATGGTTTTTAACAGGGAGAAATGCAAAGTACTACATCTGGGCAATAAAAATGGAAAAAGCATATATAGAATGGGAGGAATAGGGCTAAGTGACAGCACATGTGAAAAAGACTTGGGTATACTAATAGATCACAGACTGAATATGAGTCAACAGTGTGATGCAGCAGCAAAAAAGGCAAATGCAATTCTAGGATGTATTAACAGAAGCATACAGTCTAGATCACGTGAAGTCATTATTTCCCTCTACTCCTCTTTGGTCAGACCTCATCTGGAATATTGTGTCCAGTTTTGGGCACCACATTTTAAAAAAGACATCAACAAACTGGAGCAAGTTCAGAAAAGAGCGACCAGAATGGTGACCGGTCTGCAAACCCTGTCTTATGAGGAAAGGTTGCAGGATTTGGGAATGTTTAGTTTGCAAAAGAGAAGACTGAGAGGAGACTTAATAGCTGTCTACAAATATCTAAAGGGCTGTCACATTGTAGAAGGATCAACTTTATTCTCATTTGCACAAGGAAAGACTAGAAGCAATGGGATGAAACTGAATGGGAGGAGACACAGATTAGATATTAGAAAAAACTTTTTGACAGTTAGAGTGATCAATGAGTGGAACAGGCTGCCACGAGAAGTGGTGAGTTCTCCTTCAATGGAAGTCTTCAAACAGAGGCTGGACAGACATCTGACTGGGATGATTTAGCGAATCCTGCTTTGAGCAGGGGGTTGGACCAGATGGCCCAGGAGGTCCCTTCCAACTCTACGATTCTATGATTCTATGATTCTATGATTCAACAGGTGGCAACATCTTTCGTGTAGTTTTGTGTTCACGTAAACGCCGATCAACCTGAATGGCTAATGACATAGAATCGTCAAGACCAGAGGAAACAGGAAATCCCACCATAGTATCTTTTACAGTTTCTGACAAACCCTTCCGAAAGAGGGCTGCCAAGGCACCATCATTTCAGGTAGTAAGGACCGCCCACTTTCGGAATTTTTCACAGTACAACTCTGCCGAATCCCGACCCTGGCTTAATGCCAACAGGGTCTTTTCAGCCTGATCAGTAGCATTAGGTTCATCATACAACAACCCCAAGGCTTGAAAAAATGCGTTCACATTATTCAGAATAGGATAATCAGGTTTCAAAGAAAATGCCCAATCCTGGGGATCGCCGTGCAGCAAAGAGATGACAATCTTAACCTGCTGCGCGGAGTTCCCCGACGAGTTAGGCTTCAAGGCAAAAAATAATTTACAATTATTCTTGAAATTCAAGAATTTAGACCTATCCCCAAAAAACACATCAGGAGAATCTTTGGTTCAGCAGCATGTGAATGAGCAAGATAGGCGGAAACTCCCCGCACTTCAGCAGCGAGCTGCTCCACACGATCAGACAATTGCTTCATCTCCATTGAGAGAAAAATTCCCCCTACGGCCTCAGAGATATAGAGGAAAAAATATGCACAAAAAAAAAAAAATTCTGACACACTTTTTTTTTTTTTTTTTTTTACAATTCTCTCCTGCTATTGAGTACCCTAGGATCTGCGGTATGGCTGGTGATTCTGTTATGATGAGTCACCGAAGGAGGAAAAAACAAAATACTAGCTGAGTCCAGAAAAACCAGAGAGGTTGGCAGCTATCGGATTGCAGACCCCTGAACCTATCCACAACAACTAGCAGTAGCCATGGGGGGTTCCTACGATGCCCTAGACCCCTCGATCACAGCCGGAGAACTACATAGCCTAAAGACAGAAAGGGGAAAAACTAAACTGCCCCAGAGCAGACCCCAAAGCAATAGGCAGCCCCCAACATATAATGACGGTGAAGCAAGATGAAAACACTAACACAGATAGAAAGATAGGTTGAGCAAATGATGGGGCCCAAGCTAACTAAATAGGACAGGATAGGAAAGCTGCTGTCTGCCATCCGCAAAAACCCTATCCAAAATGAGCCAACCGACTGATAGGAAAAACAGGCCCTGAAGTCGCTAGGCTTCAAAAGACTATATCAGCACTCAGGTATATTCTGAAGACAGAGCAAAAGATCAACAGATCAGAGACAAAAATGGAATTCAGCTCACCCCCAGCCAGGGATGGCAGAACTCCCAAAGAACAAGGCAAAACAAAAACAAAATTGAAGAGTACAAAGCAGAGCAGAAAAACTTAGTTTTGAGACGCAGGAATCAGACTGGTCTCCAAGAATCCAGCAGGATCACCAGCAAGGCAGAAGGGCGTCGGCTGCCTTATATCCAGTCCTCAATTCCAGCCACCCAGTCATCATCTAGCTGCCCAGGTGTTTGGTAATCAGCCTCACTACCTTCCTTCACTAGAGGAGGGAGTTCATCAGACCTCAATGGTGAAGGGAAAAATGAACTCACAACAAAGAGCCATCTGGGAGTACACTGACAGGGCAAGACATGTAGTCTGTCAACATCTGACGGAAACGTTGCCTCCTGCTGACTGGAGCCGTCTGTGATGGTGTAGACAACTGTGGCGGACACAACAAAACTTTGCCACATTTGGGCCATAGTGGTCTTGCCTTGTGCTGAGGCGCTGCCTCTGCTCCCTCTTTGTGCAGAGTTTCCTCCACTGCCTCGACGCACAGGGCTGCTTTGTAAAGCACTAGAACCACTGCTGTCGGGTGGAATGGAAAACATGATGACTGCACCAGTGTGTCTTGGTACTCCCGCAGTTTACGCTCCCGGGTCAACGGTGGTATGAGGCTTTGTGAGTTGTCCCGGTAGCGAGGATCTAGGAGGGTGTACACCCAATAATCAGTCGTGTTGAGAATGTGGTCGATGCGGTGGTCGTTTCTCAGGCACTGCAGCATGAAATTAACCATGTGCTGCAGACTCCCAACTGCCAAAGAAACGCTGTCCCCTGCTTGATGTGTCATCTTTGCCTGCTCTGCATCACCCCACCCTCGCTGTACATACTGACTAGAGGATTGTGTACCTCCCTCCTCTGGAGAGATGTCTTCCTCCTCCATCGACTCCTCCTCATCCTCCTCACAAAGTGTCCCCTGCCTAGGCCTTTGTGAGGAACCACGTAGCGCAGACTGTCCAGAAGCAGATGGCATTTGGGACTCCTCATCCTTCACCTCTTCCAAAACCTCCTCCCTTAGTGCTTGCAGTGTTTTTTGTAGCAGGCAGATAAGGGGGACAGTCATTCTGACTAGTGCATCATCTGCACTCGCTATCCGCGTGGAATCATCGAAGGCACGCAAAACGAGGCAGATGTCCTTCATAGAGGCCCACTCAGTGGTGCTGAAGTGTGACCGGCGCACAGTGCGACTTGTTTGCGCCTAATGCAGCTGGTACTCCATGACTGCTGCCTGCTGCTCACACAACCGCTCCAACATATGTAACGTTGAATTCCACCTTGTGGGTAGGTCACATATGATGCGATGTTCCGGAAGGCGTAATCGGCGCTGCAGAGCAGCAAGGCGCGATCTTGCCGTGCTGGAACAACGCAAGTGAGCGCACTCTATGTGGACTTTGTGCAGCAGTGCATCAAGATCCGGATAGTCCCTCAGAAAGCTCTGCACGACCAAGTTCAGCACATGTGCCAGACATGGGATGAAAGTGAGGTTGCCTAGGCCAAGAGCTGCCACCAGATTTCGGCCATTGTCACACACTACCAAGCCTGGCTGGAGATTCGCTGGCAGAAACCACACATCGCTCTCCTGCTTGATGGCATTCCAGAGCTCCTGCGCTGTGTGGCTTCGATTCCCCAATGAAATTAATTTGAGTATGGCCTGTTGATGTTTGGCCATGGCTGTGCTCATATCGGTTGTAACAGGCTCCTGCTGCGCTGTTTCTGAGGAACTTGAGTAGGAGGAGGAGTCAATGTGTACAGACTGGATTCCTGCAATCCGTGGAATTGGCAGAACACGTACAGCGCCACTCTCCATATCTGTACCCGGTTCCACAACATTGACCCAATGGGCAGTGAGGGAAAGGTATCGTCCCTGTCCATGGTTACTGGTCCACGCATCGGTGGTCAGGTGGACCTTGCTACTGACGACATTTAGTAGCGCATGTTGTATTTTTCCCTCCACATGTTTTTGCAGGGCAGGGACGGCTCGCCTGCTGAAATAAAAGCGGCTCGGTACAGTGTATTGAGGGACTGCCAATGCCATCACGTCCCGGAAGGTGTCAGTCTCCACCAGCCTGAATGAGAGCATTTCAAGTGCCAGTAGTTTGGCAATGCCAGCATTCAGAGCCTGTGCTCGAGGATGGTTTGCCGAGTATGGCCGCCTTTTATCCCATGCCTGTGCTACCGATGGCTGTAGAGTGGCCTGGGAGTGTGAGGAGGACTGGGAACGTGGTGCTGTGGGTGGAAGTTCACTGGATCTCCGGACAACATTGCCAGAGGTTCTTCCTTGGCGATCCTGTGAGGAAGCCGAACCAGCTGTGTGTGAGCTGGAGGAAGAGGCCCCAACATGAGCTGAAGAGGTGGTAGGTGGTGCTGTACGTTGGCCTACGTCTTCAGTGTGTCTGTGTAACTCCACCTCGTGCTTGGTCCGCACATGTTTCCACATATTTGTGGTATTGAGGTTGCTGACATATTTCCCTCTTTTGACTTTCTGATGACACAGCTTGCATTTGACAAAGCAAATGTCATCTGCAACTGTGTCAAACAAGGACCATGCACTGCAAGTCTTTGGAGCGCTCGTTTTGCCTTTTGAAAGAGGAATGCTCCTACTGGGTGCCGAAGTGGAGGCTACAGGCAACCAAGTCTGCTCTCTCCCTCTCCCTCCTGTTTTGGCCATTCGGGGAATCTCTTCCTCAGAGCTGCTCCCACCACCTTCCTGTTCCTCACGCCATGATGGGTCAAGGACCTCATCATCTACACTCCCCTCTTCAAACACCTACTTCTCCTGGGTTGTCTCGCCAGCACCGTACGCACCAGAAAGTGGTAACTGAGTCTCATCATCATCTGATGCGTACTGAGGTGTGAACACTGCTGCTAGGCAAAAGAAAGCTACAGTGGTGGTTTATGTAGCCTGGGTAAAGCACAATATTTTTTTGAGAATCGCTATTTCTAACTGTCCCTCACAGTCTTCAACAGCAGCCTGTCCCTAACTGAATTCACAGCAGAGTGAACAGACATGGCGGCTGCGGCTTTTATAGTGCATCAAGACATCATTTCAGCAGCCAATCACAGCCATGCCAATAGTTAACATGCCTACATGCCTAACAGGATGTGCCCACACTTCTGAGGATTCCCATTGGCTAAATCAAATGGAGCGGGCTCATAGCATTATGGGAACTTCCGATTCCGGTATTCGATATGAAAAAAGTATCGGAACTAAATATCGGAATTCCGATACAGCGAATATCGGCCAATACCCGATACTTGCGGTATCGGAATGCTCAACACTATTCATGGCCCATGTGTTTACTATGTAACTATCCCCTTATACTATGACATTTTATGGTATTTTATTATGTCCAACTTGTTTGGTTTTCCTTTTATTCCGTAATTAAATAAAAACTTTTTAAGTCTTTATCAATTTGGACTTTATTTTGGTTTATTCATATCTAATTGAGAAGGTTTCTATTGTCTTTTATGAATATTCATATATGCTATCTGTGTATATAGTGAGTGATTCTCACTGATTGTTGGCTTGGAAGCACCAATTAGTCTGGATGAATTAGAGGAGGCTCTAGATTCTATGGCAGGGAATAAGACACCGGGGTCTGATGGGCTGCCTGTGGAGGTATATAAAAAGTACTCAAATATAATGCTTCAACAGCTGTTGAAGGTGTTTGAGGCGGCTAGGGAAGATGGGCACTTGCCCTGGTCCTTGAATGAAGCAATCATAGTGGTGATCCCCAAGGCTGATAAGGATCCATGTCTTCCAGAGTCATACAGGCCTATCCCCCTTTTAAACGTTGATGTCAAGATTTTTGCAAAGATTCTGGCGATGCGGCTGTCTAGAGTAATATCTAGTATTATTCATCCAGATCAAACTGGTTTTATGCCAGAGAAATCAACTGCAATTAATATCCGGCGGTTGTATCTAACTTTACAGATCCCATCTAAGGGAAAGGAACCCAGGGCTGTTGCATCTTTGGATGCTGCTAAAGCATTTGACAGCATCGAATGGCCACATCTGTGGGCTATATTAGCCAAGATGGGTTTCTATAAAAATTTTATTGCCTGGATACAGTTGCTGTATTCGTGTCCAGAGGCCAAAATTAGAATTAATGGGGAGATCTCAAATACAATTAACTTATACAGAGGGACCAGACAGGGGTGCCCTCTATCTCCCCTACTGTTTGCTCTGGCATTGAGCCCTTGGCAGTAGTAATTCGGGCGACACCTGAAATTAAGGGGTTTGGGTATGAGTCTTTGCAAGAAAAAATAGCTTTGTATGCTGATGACATGCTCTTGTTTTTGGGAGAGTGGCTATCTTCTCTGAGGGTGGCAATGGAAGTCTTTGGATCCTTCGCAGTGATCTCTGGTTTATGTATTAACTGGGAGAAATCTTCAATTATGCCGGTGAGAGATGCTCCCGAGAACTCCTTGGAATTGGCAGGACAATTAAATGTAATCAAAGAGTTTAAATAATTGGGAATTCATATTGGATATAATATACAAAATTTTGAGCGTTTAAATATTACCCCGCTACTTGCTAAATTTCATCAAAAAATAAAGGACTGGTGCAAGTTACCACTGAGTATGGTGGGAAGGGCAAACCTGGTAAAAATGGTTCTCATGCCACAAGCTTTGTATGCCCTCCACAATGCGCCCATTTGGATTCCTCGTCAAATCTTTTATCAGGTAAACAGAATATTTAAAGAGCTTATCTGGAAGAGGAGTGTTCCTAGAATTCGGTTGGAGGTTTTGCATACATCTAAAGAACTGGGGGGATTAGCGATTCCTTACCCGTTTCTGTATTATCTTGCAGCGCAGTTGCAGCATTTCAGAGGATGGAGGAGGAGGATTCCTTCATGTGAAGTTCCTCGGGATGTATGCTTACATGCGTATTGGGAAGGGACTTACTGGTGCAGGCGCTAGACTCAATGCGGTTCCGTCAGGGTCAAGCTATCAATAGTCCGATAATGAAGTGCATGGATAAGGTATGGAACACGGCCAAAGAAATATTGGGTATACAGGGAGTCACAGCGCATTCCCTGATCTGGAGAAACTTGACATGTACAGAGCTAAAGAAATTAGAGGGTTTGAGCTATGGGAGAGGAGAGGGCTTAAACTAGTATCACAGCTTTATTCGGAAGGGGAGTTTCGATCTTTTGAGGATCTCAAACAGACATTTTCCATCCTTAATAAAAGATTTTTTCAATGTCTCCAGCTGAGACATGCTTGTGAAGCACAACAGCGACTCGCTCCACTAGGTAATCCAGCTAAAACTCCGCTGTTGGATAGAGTAGTGATGGGAGGAGGATCAAGAGGTATTATATCCATGATATATGCAACCATGTTGGAAAAGAGAGTGGCAAGTTTGGAGATGCTGAAGAATAAGTGGCAAGTTGATGTAGGTGATTTAACAGATGATGAATGGGAGGATGCATTGCAAGAAGTCACGAAAGTCTCAGTTAGCGAGGCACAGAGAGTGTTGCATCTTTATTTGCTTCATCGAGTTTATCGAACCCCTGTATGGCTGTTGAAAATCGGCTATGCTAGGGAGGCAGATTGTTGGAAATGTGGAACGCCCAATGCGGATCTGATACACATGACCTGGAACTGTCCTCGGTTACGTAGGTTTTGGGGAGGTGTGAATGATTTACTTAATACTGTCTATCTATCAGGATCCTGACAGTGCCGGCGTACAGCCTCCGCTGAGCAGGGACTCACCCGCACTGTAGGGACCCCTGGGGACCAGGATAGCCAGAAAGTATAGGTGTACAGGACCTGAGTGATGAAGTTTAGCAAGCCGGCACGGGACCTACGGTCATGTGACTGCAAGGGGGAGGGGCTTAGCGTCCTGCTTTCAGAGAAGACAGAAAACTCAGAGTCGGGCAAAATGGAGGTCATTCACAGTACGGACAGCGAGGTACAGGAGGGTAAACAGACGGGAGGTCAGACAAAGCCAAAGGTCATACACAAGAGGGTGACGCGGTACCAAGGGGACGAGCAGAGAGAAGTCGGGTCACAAGCAGAAAGTCATACACGAGAGGTAGCGCAGTACAAGAAGGACAGGCAGAACTCGTAACAGGGACAGAACCGGATCAAAACCAAACAAGCAAGCAAGATATCAGGCACAAGGCACACGTACGCACAAGGTCAACTAACTCAGCCGAGGGCAGGAGTATAACTGACACCGGACCTAGGTCCAGTGAGCATTAAATAGCCGCCCTCTGCCAGGGAGAGGCGGAACAATTAACCCCCAGTCAGACCAGGACGGGCCAAAGCTAAACCCAGTACTGGATGATCATGACAGTACCCTCCTCTCAATGGGGGGCCACTGGACCCTCAGGTCTCTCAGGGTACTTGGCGTGAAAGGCCCGGACCAACCGATCCGCATGAACCGATCGAGCAGGAACCCACAAGCGTTCTTCAGAACCGTAGCCTTTCCAATGTACTAGATATTGAAGGGGACGATGGACCAACCTTGAGTCGACAATTCGTTCCACCTCGTACTCCGACTGCCCGGCTACCAAAACCGGTGTTGGGGAAGCTGATGATCCCTCCCCAGCGGACCTCACAGGTTTCAAAAGGGCCTTATGAAAAACATTTGGGATCCGCAGATATGGTGGGAGACGCAACCGAAAAGCCACCGGGTAGAGTTGAGCGAAACGGGTCGAAAAAATTCAAAAGTCGACGACTTTCGCCAAAGTAGGGTTTCATGAAATGAAACCCGACCTCAGCATGAGGTCGGCCACGAGGTCGGCGACTTTAGCGCCAAAGTCGCATTTCAAAACATGCTTCAGCGCCCTTTTTCAGCCAATGAGGAAGAACGGACACTGTGGGCAACGTGATGACATAGGCAGCGGTCCCCACCATCTTTGAGAAGGGCATGCAAGTGATTGGCTTGCTTTGGGGGGCGTCACAGGGGGTATAAAAGGGCGTGCACGCCGACCGCCATCTTACTTCTGCTGATCTCAGTATAGGGAGAGATGCTGCTGCTGCAGATTCTGTAGGGAGAGCGTTAGGCAGGGAAGAAGAAAAAAAATCAGCTGCTGCTGCTAGCGATTTTGACTGCACAACACACCAGTGCAGTGCAAGGGGAGGCTATATTTTGGTGGATCAGCTGCATTGCTGGTTTCACACTGCTTTGCAAACTGCTTTTTTAAAAGCAATCCTTTTTTTTTTGTCCTGGTGAGATACTGAGCGTGCATTTTTTCACACCGTACAGCGGTGTACGCTGCTCTCTCAGTACCGTGTAACGGCTGTTATCACGGCCACAGTGAAGCTAAGGGTGTGACTCTGTAAGGATAAGTCAAGGAGTTGTTCCGTTCTTACAGACCTACACTCTAGGGAGATTCCAATCCTGCCCTGTCCTATATAACATTTTTCACACCTGTCAAATTCATCCTGTCATACAGTGGTGTGATATACACTGGGCCTGACACAATACATCAGTGTCCAGAAGTGTGTAAGGACATTCCATTTCTCCCATCCTATATAACATTTTTCACACCTGCCAAATTCATCCTGTCATACAGCGGTGTGATATACATTGGGCCTCACACAATACATCAGTGTCCAGAAGTGTGTAAGGACAATCCATTTCTGCCGTCCTATGTCACATTTTTCACACCAGCCTAATTCAGTCTGTCATACAGCGGTGTGATGTACACTGGCCTGACACAATACATCAGTGTCCAGAAGTGTGTAATGACATTCCATTTCTCCCGTCATATATCACATTTTACACACCAGCCAAATTCAGCCTGTCATACAGCGGTGTGATATACACTGGCCTGACACAATATATCAGTGTCCAGAAATGTGTAAGGACATTTCATTTCTCCCGTCACATATCACATTTTACACAACAGCCAAATTCAGCCTGTCATACAGCGGTGTGATATACATTGTGCCTCACACAATACATCAGTGTCCAGAAGAGTGTAAGGACAATCCATTTCTGCCGTCCTATGTCACATTTTTCACACCAGCCTAATTCAGTCTGTCATACAGAGGTGTGATATACATTGGGCCTCACACAATACATCAGTGTCCAGAAGTGTGTAAGGACATTCCATTTCTCCCGTCATATATCACATTTTACACACCAGCCAAATTCAGCGTGTCATACAGCGGTGTGATATATACTGGCCTGACACAATACATCAGTGTCCAGAAGTGTGTAAGGATATTCCATTTCTCCCGTCATATATCACATTTTACACACCAGCCAAATTCAGCCTGTCATACAGCGGTGTGATATACACTGGCCTGACACAATACATCAGTGTCCAAAAGTGGCAGGAGAATTAAATTCTCCCCTGTCCTATATACACCTTGTACCTTGTTTTACAGTTCCATATCGTTGGTGGAATTGTGGGTACATTTTTCAAAAAAATGAGGAAGTGTGGTGTAAGAGGCCGTGTTAGTGGGTGGGGGTTGCCAGCTGTTAATGATGGTGTTGGTGTTGGATCTGCTGGTAGTGGCAAAAGCAAAATAACACCTAATGCAGGAGGTGTTAAGCCTGCGTCATCGTCTGGCTCCACAAGGCCTCGAAGGCTCCCTTTTCTGGGAGTAGGTAAACCGCTTTTAAAGCCGGAGCTTCAGGAACAAGTTTTGGCCTACATTGCTGACTCGGCCTCCAGCTCTATCGCCTCCTCTTCTGAACTTGTAAAAAATAAAAGCACTGAGTCGTCTTTGGAGGCTCATGGTCATGATCCACACCTTTCTTTGTGTCCTTCACCCCAAACAAATTTGAAGGATGCGGCAGGCCACACAACAGATTACTCCATGGAGCTGTTTTCACATACCATGCCTGGGTTATCAAGTGAAATGGTGAATTACCCAGGCCAAGATGAATCTGACATGGAGTGCACTGATGCACAGCCACTGATAGATGATTCTGCTGGTACATTCACTCAGAGCACCACATGTTCCTCGCAGTGTACTGAACCAGATTCTGACCCTGATGAAGCTCAGGTGCCCCTTCCCGCATACTATACCACCATACACGGTGACACAGAGGAAGGTGCACACGACATTGAAGAGGAGGTGATGGATGACCCAGTTGTTGACCCAGATTGGCATCCATTGGGGGAAGAGGGTGCCGCTGCCAATAGCTCCGAAGAGGAGGAGGAGCATCCGCAGCAGGCATCAACATCGCAACAGCTGTTATCTGGCAGGCACGGAGCAGTCCAAAAACGGGTTACAAAAAGCCAAAAAGTTGCTGGACTGCTTGTCCAGACGGTCAAAATAGCACAGCGTGCAAGGACGCAAAATGTCTTCCATAGTAGGAAGAGTGCAGTGTGGCATTTTTTTGAACAAAATCCTAATGATCAGGCCAAGGTTATCTGTAAGAAGTGCGCAAAGACCTTTAGCCGAGGGAAAAATCTGAAAAATTTAAATACTAGTTGCATGCTTAGACATTTAACCACCATGCACTTGCAAGCGTGGACGGAACACCAAACCTCAAGTACCACATGTGCAAATGCTCCCAAAGAAGGTAGTCAGCAACGCTACATTGTTTCCCCCACTGTAAGCCCACCGGTTAGCACAGCAGCAAATGTTGAGGTGTCGTTGCAAGGCCAAAGCTGTCAGGGAATCACAATGTTATATCAACGAAAGACTGAATCTAGGCCATCAGAAAGAACACCAACTCCATCACCATCATCAACCCTCTCACAGTCCGCCCTGTCCACCGCTAGTTCCACCATAGGCATCTCTCAAGTCCAGCTCACCCTGCCAGAGACTATGAGTAGGACAAGAAAGTACTCATGCTCTCATCCGCGTACACTGGGTTTCAACGCCCACATTGTCAAACTAATCTCTCGAGATGATGCCCTATCGGTTGGTGGAAAGCGCAGCTTTCCTCGAACTCATGGCCTACGCAGTACCACGCTATGAACTACCCAGTCGCCACTTCTTTTCTCGCAAAGCCATCCCAGCCCTCCACCTTCATGTGAAGGACCGCATTGTCCATGCACTCAAGCAATCAGTGAGTGGAAAGGTGCATCTCACAACTGATGCATGGTCCAGTAGGCATGGCCAGAGCCGTTACGTGTCCATCACTGCGCACTGGGTTAATGTGGTGGATTCAGGGTCCACAGAGGACAGCGGTGGTGGGACTGTGCTGCCTAGCCCACGGTATAGGAAACAGTTGGCTGTAGGCGTTCGACCCTCCTCCTCCTACTCCTCTAGAAGCGAAAGCTCGTCCCCAGAGTGCAGTCGCAGCAGCACTCCATCCGCAGCTGCCAGTGTTGCACACGAGGTGTCCCCCTATCGATCAGCTAGTGGAAAGCATCAGCAGGCTGTGTTGAAGATGATGTGTTTGGGCGACAGACACACCGCGGAGGTACTGGCCGACTACTTTCAGCAACAAACTGAGTCATGGCTGGGCAGTCTACATCTTGAGGCAGGCAAGGTAGTCAGCGATAACGGCCGTAATTTTGTGGCTGCCATAGCCCTTTCAAAACTCAGACACATACCTTGCTTGGCTCACACCTTGAACCTGGTGGTGCAGTGCTCCCTCAATAATTATCCAGAGTTAACAGGCCTGCTCCAGAAGGTTCAAAAACTGTGCTCGCACATCCGCCGGTCGCCCGTACACTCCAGTCGTATGCAGAAGCTGCAGTGATTGCTACACCTTCCCAAGCACCGGCTAATTATCGACGTTGCAACAAGGTGGAACTCCACCCTGCACATGGTTGAGCGGCTGTGCGAACAGAGGCAGGCTGTAATGCATTTGTGGGAGGATACCCGGACAGGCACTTTGAGGGCAGACATGGAGTTGACAGGTGTGCAGTGGTCAAAGCTGAAAGACCTCTGTAAAGTCCTTCAGTGTTTTGAGGAATGCACACGGCTGGTAAGCGCAGACGACGCCATCATAAGCATGAGCATCCCACTTATGCGTCTGCTCTTGCAAACTTTGACGCACATTAAGGAGCAGGCGTCTGCAGCCGAGGTTGAGGAGGAGGAAATCCTTGATGACAGTCAGCCATTGTCTGCTCCGGGACCTCTCCTGGACGAGGTGGAGGAAGAAGAGGAAGAGGAGGAGGAGGGTGATGATGGGGATGATTATTTAGGGGAGGAGGATGCTTCTCGTGTGTCCAGAGAAAATGTTGGCGTGGCAAGGTCTGGTACAGGGTTTGTGCGTGACTGGAGGGATGTGGATTTGCCAGAAAGTGCTCCTCCACCAAGCAGTCGCACTGCATCATTGACACCGGGAACATTGGCCCACATGTCAGATTATGCCTTGCAGATCCTAAAAAGGGACCCCCGCATTGCCAAAATGATGAACGATGACGACTACTGGTTGGCCAGCATCCTGGATCCACGCTATAAAGGCAAATTCCAAAATATCTTGCCACAGGAGAACCTTGACCTAATATTGGCTAACAAACAAGCTACTCTGGTAAACCGGTTGGTTGAGGCATTCCCAGCACACAGCAGCGGAGATGGTTCTCACACGAGCCGTAGGGGCCAGGGGCAGCTTGGAAGAGGTGTTCGTGGTGCACACATCAGAAGTGGCGTTGGAGACAGGGGTTTCATGACCATGTTGTGGACTGATTCTTCAAGTCCCGCTCACACGACTGGTAATACTGCATCGATGGAAAGTGACAAAAGACAGCACTTGTCAACTATGGTTACAAACTACTTTTCCTCCCATGTCGATGTTCTCCCTCACAGGTCATTCCCCTTTGACTATTGGGCCGCTAAACTGGACACCTGGCCTGAATTGGCACAAAAAGCGCTACAGGAGCTCGCTTGACAAGCTGCAAGTGTGCTATCGGAAAGAGTCTTCAGTGCTGCTGGATCAATCCTGACAGAAAAAAGGACCCATCTGTCGACCCAAAATGTGGATGATCTAACCTTCATTAAAATGAACCATGCATGGGCTTCCAAGGATTTTGTCCCACCTTCCCCTGATGACACATAGGTTGACAGAAAAATGGCTTGCTTTGGTGCTCCTCTTCCTGGGACTTGAACAATTTCTCCTTTTGCATCAGCTCAATGTCCAACATCAACATATGCCACTTTCTAAAACTCCCTAACTGTGCTGCCTCCCCCCCATGGCCGGGGTCACCACCTAGCGCATGAGACCGTGCGAGTGCCGTTGCCCTGGACAGGTGGGTAGGCCGACTCTTGGGCGCGGGCACTGGCACAGGGTCCCTCATAGTGCAATCAAGTGTCTCTGACGGTGGTGGTGCACACCCGCCGTCAGACACACCGCCGTACTATGAGGGGCCAAGTGCCAGTACCGACGCCCACGAGTGGGCCCCCCTTGCTTGGGCAGGGCCCCAGCATTTGCAATCTTTACCTCTCCCTGCTCCTCCGCTGTGTAGTCTGGGCCGTCAAATCCATACTGGGCCTGACACCGTCTGAGCCTGCCTCCTGATCTATAGACATATATTTTGAATGTGTACACTATGCTATCCATACATGTTATCCGGTGATACGGTACCCTTTCTCACCTTTGTGCAATCACGTGTAATCCATACTGGGCCTGACACCGTCTGAGCCTGCCTCCTGATCTATAGACATATATTTTGAATGTGTACACTATGCTATCCATACATGTTATCCGGTGATACGGTACCCTTTCTCACCTTTGTGCAATCACGTGTAATCTATACTGGGCCTGACACTGTCTGAGCCTGCCTCCTGATCTATAGACATATATTTTGAATGTGTACACTATGCTATCCATACATGTTATCCGGTGATACGGTACCCTTTCTCACCTTTGTGCAATCACGTGTAATCCATACAGGGCCTGAGAGCGGCTGGCGAGCTGTTAAGCAAGCTACAGCACCTGTGGTTTGGACACGTAAGTTTTTCATTTTCTCAGGAATGATGGTTAGGCCTAATTCCGGAACTGCGGTTATTGGGAAATCATCGTTCGCTGGTAATAATTGTAATCCCAGATCCCCATCACTAACGGTGTTCAGCGGGTTATCTGCACCTGTAAGCGACAAATGCTGGCCCTTTCAGTGTAGCGCACATGCAGCCACGGACATGTAAGGGCATGACACACCAGTTATTGGCCAATCTCACGTGCCAGAGCCTCGCGTGTCCCTCTAGTAAGCCGGACTCAGACCGTGGGACATGACGGAGTCTCCTTCGTTAACGGAATTAAGCTTGCAATGTGTGCATCTTTTTTGTTGCTGGATGGTTGAGGTTGCCCGTGTTGAGTCAAATTACGCCGCAGGCTCCACTCCTGGTGGTGCCCTTCTGGACATTCCTTTAAGGTTCAGCTTTGCAACCATACTGCCCACGTAAATCAAACACTTTGCCTTCATGAACGCTGTTTGGAGGGTCGTGACTCATGGGAATAACGCCGTCCAATCAGTTAACCTGCTAGAGAGATCCTTCGTTGCTCCCAAGCATGACATCACACTCCCTAGGAGGACGGTAATGCCACTGTGGCGACCGTACTCCATGGGGCGACACAAGTGCCCTGATGCCCAGCCACTGCTCGATGAATCTGCTGGTACATTGACCCAGACCACTACATTCCCCTCGCACTCTACACAGCCTGAATCTGACCCTGATGAAACTCAGGTTACCCTTCCCATATACTGTTCCATCTTACACGGTGACAAAGAGGAAGCTGCAGATGAAAGTGCAGGTTCGGCCCACCCGCCGTCAGACACACCACCGTACTATCAGGGGCCCTGTGCCAGTGCTGTCGCCAACGAGTCGGGCCCCCCTGCTTGCTCAGGATCACAGCACTTGCAAGGTTGAAATACTGTGCAGTGAGATGGAAGATGGGGACGACGAGAAGTCCAGACTAGTACAGGGATTCCCTAGCGAGGAGACTTATTTCATTGTTTTCAATGTTGGGACAGCAAGTTTTGGGGAGCACTATACTCTGGAGAATGATAGATGGGGCCCACCATACACTGGAACATTCCAAAGGTGGACATCAGACACTGGATTTACAGGGCCCATTATACACTAGAGCATTAGAAATGGGGCCCATTATGTATGGAGCATTATTTGGGCCCATAAGACAGTGGAGCTTCATCCAATGGGACCAACATATACTGTAGCATTATTTGGAGCTCATCATATACTGTTTCAAACATTATATGGGACCAATGATTCTGTATGGAGAAATAGATGGGCCTCGTCATGAGATGTAAAAAGTGAAGTATTTTCCTTTGTAGTATACCACTATTTCTCTGCCGTATCGGAGCAGCATGAGTTGTGGTATGTGTTAAAGGGGCGCTCTTAAGCCCAGGGCACATGAAAACCTGGAGCCAGCCCTACCCCCCCACAACTTTAGCCAAATAACCCCCATTTTTCAGTGAGTAACTAGTATTATGAAGTAAATAAAGGGTGACAAGCTTCAGTAATAAGAATGTATGCTTTTGGCATTCAAATGGACACTGTTGGTGTGTTTCCTGTCCTCCTCTCACTCCCGACTTTTCTTCCCCATTGACTTACATGCATTCTATGTGTCTATATCTATTTCATATCTGTTATAAACCCTGTCATAGGGCTCCATTATATGTCCATTTTGCAAGGCGGCAAGAAAATCTCGCCATACGAATGTCATACGGATTACATACGGATGCAGACATGCGCAAAATACGCAACCACACCTTGCTTAGGCTGGTTTCACATTTGCGTTTTTTTGCGCTGGAAAAAAACGCTTACGTGCGCATGCGTTTTTTCCCCTATATTTAACATGGGTGCGCATACCTGCGCGCTGGCATGCGCACGTATGCGATTTTCATGCGCTGCGTTTTTTTGGGGTGTGCGTTTGTATTTTCCAGACGCAGCATGTTGCATTTTTTGGCCCTGCAAAAAAGCGCATGTGCACGTATGCGCACGTTTTGCGCTAAAAATGGCCATTATAGCCTATGGATGCGCATACGTGCGCACTGGCATGCGCATGTAAGCGTTTTTTTAGCGCTGCGTTTTTTTGGTGGTGTCCACTTGTTGTACTAGTTATAATCTTCTAAAGTCAAAAAAAAAAAGTCTATATAAAGGAGGTGCCTGCCAAAACTCTGCCACTACTACACTGACAGATTGGAGAGCAGACAGTCAACAAGGAACCCATCTTCTATCAGCGAAGAATGTGAGTATATTACATTATATGCCTGTCCTTTTAAATTATGTATGTACTAATGATTTTTATTATTTTTACATGCAGTATGTCTTCAGAATCCGAGTATTCCCCATCGCGGCAGGAATTGGCGCAAGCAGACCGTGAGGTGATTATTTTCGTGCATCTGGTAAGTATATCTGCAGCTTCTCCAAATCTCTTACGTTTTTTTCAACTTTTTTAAAACATCGTCATCATCATCTTCTGCGGACGGGACTAGTGAGGGCGAAGAGCAGGAGCAGTGAAGCCAAGTCCCGGTGGTGATACGGAATGTATGTATCAAATGATTTGTAATGTTCTTTATTTTTTATCTTCTATTTTTACTCTTTTTTATGTTTCTTTTTTTGTAACTTTTTATTCAATTTAAATTTGATTATTCTAATGAATGTGTTTTGTCTAGGTTCCACAACGGGATGAAGACGTCTACCTGGATAATGAGCAGCTCATCAGCCTGGTCCAGGAGCGTTCGCCGTTGTGGGACAGCCGTGACCGGCTGCACAAGGACATTGTGGTGACCCGGCGGCTATGGAATGAGGTGGCCGCAGCGTTGATGGATGGCTGGGACAGCGCCACAGCATCCTCCAAAAAGGCGTTTAGTGAGTATTTCCCTGCTCTGTATTGTGCCGCAGTGACTGTTGTCCTTGACGGCACTGTTGGGTTTCGTGCTAGGCATATTCTAGCAGGAAACCCAACAGTGTCATCGGGGTCTACAGTGACTGCTTTGAGTATTGTATTGCTACATTGTGCCGCAGTGACTGTTGTCCTTGACGGCACTGTTGGGTTTCGTGCTAGGTGTATTCTAGCAGGAAACCCAACAGTGTCATCGGGGTCTACAGTGACTGCTTTGAGTATTGTATTGCTACATTGTGCCGCAGTGACTGTTGTCCTTGACGGCACTGTTGGGTTTCGTGCTAGGTGTATTCTAGCAGGAAACCCAACAGTGTCATCGGGGTCTACAGTGACTGCTTTGAGTATTGTATTGCTACATTGTGCCGCAGTGACTGTTGTCCTTGACGGCACTGTTGGGTTTCGTGCTAGGTGTATTCTAGCAGGAAACCCAACAGTGTCATCGGGGTCTACAGTGACTGCTTTGAGTATTGTATTGCTACATTGTGCCGCAGTGACTGTTGTCCTTGACGGCACTGTTGGGTTTCGTGCTAGGTGTATTCTAGCATGAAACCCAACAGTGTCATCGGGGTCTACAGTGACTGCTTTGAGTATTGTATTGCTATATTGTGCCGCATTGACTGTTGTCCTTGACGGCACTGTTTTTTTTTTAACAACAGTGGACAAAGTCCGAACACGTTGGCGTTCGATCAAGGACCGCTTCAACAGTGATGTTCGTGCTGAGGGCCAGGTTCGCAGTGGATCTGCGTCAAGGACCAGAACTAGATACCGTCACTATCACGCGTTGCAGTTCCTAAGACCGGTCCTTGCCACGAGATCGTAAGTATTATAAATTTTGGGTTTTTATTTTTATTAATCTGTGTTTTTCTAATCCACAGCTGATGCTTCTTGTAAAGGCATGGTAGTAATGATTTTCCTTTCTTCCACAGCACCTGGAGCAGCACCCTGCAACCTGGCCCTGGAGCGGTCCTTCCTCGGACGTCCTCTGACCCGTCCCAGCCATCCGACAGCCAGGAAGCACCTTGCAGGTCAACCACACACACAGCTGGTGACCAGGAAGCTGGGCCATCAGGTGTTCCCCTGTCCCAGGTCTCTGCCACTGGTTATGCGGGCACTACCCGCCAGCGGCAGAGGGCCTTGGACCGGAATGTCTTGCCCGAGTTTATGCATTTGAGCGAGGCCTTTAATTCCAGCCTCAAGTCACTGTCCGACAGAGTTGAAAGCGGTTTTGCACTCATGGAACGTGGTTTTAACCACTTTGAACACCGCTTCAATTCTGTAGAACAGCGCCTTGACTGTCTGGAGGCCGACCTCAACAGACCAGCACACCATTTTTTTAGTAAGATTGAAAAGGGCATGGCGGAACACCTTAGTCCTGAGCAACAGCTGAATGTGCTGCAGGCCTGCAACAATGCTTTCTTGCAGGCTATGCAGCATAATCGGTACGGTCAGCAGTCAGTGGTGTCATTTCCACCTGTGCCACCATTGACTCGCTTCACCTCACTACCGACTTGTGCTGCATACCACTGCACGGACACCTCTATTCAAAGCCAGGACACCCACCGTTACACCACCACAAGTCTGAGTGCAGCTGGTCACTTCACCGACACCACCATGGCAAGCGCTGCTCCTGTCTGGAGCACCACCGCCACTCCCATGCATGCGTGGAGCTCAGCCACCACTAGGCAAACATGGAACAGCCCTGCCGCTACAACAACATGTAGTAGCCCTGCCACCACCACTCTGCAAACCTGGACCATCACTGCCGCCACCAGTCCTCCTGCAAGGACGAGCACTGCCAACGAAGAACAGCAGCAGCAGCCACCTCAGCAGCAGCAGCCACCTCAGCAGCAGCCACCTCAGCAGCAGCAGCAGCCACCTCAGCAGCAGCAGCAGCCACCTCAGCAGCAGCAGCAACCACCTCAGCAGCAGCAGCAGCCACCTCAGCAGCAGCAGCAGCCACCTCAGCAGCAGCCGCCACCTCAGCAGCAGCAGCAGCCACCTCAGCAGCAGCAGCAGCCACACCAGCAGACGGGGGACCTACATTCAATATTTGCCCCTAGTTCAAGGCGAAATCTATCAAGGCGGGCATTGGGCCAAAGTCGGTCCAGGCACACAAGCCTACGGCGACATGCCATTACAACTAATGTACCTGAACAGATTTCCTCTCCTCCAAGTGTTCCTAGTTTAATTCCCTTAACTGGACTACCTTCCCCCACAAGTTTTGTTGCCCCTTCCCCTCAAACACCGTCTTCAACTGCAAGTGTTGCATATTCCCTGCACACCCCCAAATTGAAACCATCTGCCCCCAAACGCCGGAAAAAATAATTTTTTGGTTTATTTTTGTGATTAAAAATAAATTTACATTTGTGGTTCACCATTACAAAGTTTCATTAATGTTGTTTGCGCCGCTCACACACACTGATGGGTAAATACATGTTAAAAACCAACCCAAGGCCTAGTATAGTCATATGTGAAATAACACGGACTAGTATAGTAATACCAAGGCCTAGTGTAATAACTCGAGTTTTACCAACTTGGATCTGGTTTCATGAAAAACAAACTGTTGAAACTTGTCTTAAAAATAAGTTTCTTTCTAGTTTCACCAGTTTGTTTTTTGTGAAACAAGATGCTAGTTGTTAAAAATCGAGTTATTACAGTAGGCCTTGGTATGACTATACTAGGCCGTGGTATTTCACATATTACTATACTACTAGCCCCAAGGCCTACTATACTCATATTTGAAATACCACGGCCTAGTGTAGTCATTACAAGGCCTAGTGTAATAACTCTAGTTTTACCAACTAGAATCTGGTTTCATGAAAAACAAACTGTTGAAACTTGTCAAGTTTCACCAGTTTGTTTTTCGTGAAACAAGATCCTAGTTGGTAAAAATCAAGTAGGCCTTGGTATTACTATACTAGGCCGTGGTATTTCACATATTACTATACTACTAGCCCCAAGGCCTACTATACTCATATTTGAAATACCACGGCCTAGTGTAGTCATTCCAAGGCCTAGTGTAATAACTCTAGTTTTACCAACTAGAATCTGGTTTCATGAAAAACAAACTGTTGAAACTTGTCTAAAAAATAAGTTTCTTTCTAGTTTCACCAGTTTGTTTTTTGTGAAACAAGATGCTAGTTGTTAAAAATCGAGTTATTACAGTAGGCCTTGGTATGACTATACTAGGCCGTGGTATTTCACATATTACTATACTACTAGCCCCAAGGCCTACTATACTCATATTTGAAATACCACGGCCTAGTGTAGTCATTACAAGGCCTAGTGTAATACTCGAGTTTTACCAACTAGAATCTGGTTTCATGAAAAACAAACTGTTGAAACTTGTCAAGTTTCACCAGTTTGTTTTTCGTGAAACAAGATCCTAGTTGGCAAAAATCGAGTAGGCCTTGGTATGACTATACTAGGCCGTGGTATTTCACATATGACTATACTAGTAGGCCCAAGGCCTACTATACTCATATTTGAAATACCACGGCCTAGTATAGTCATTCCAAGGCCTAGTGTAATAACTTGTAAGTTGGAATGGAGCAGATTACATTCATCCACTCAATGCTGACTTGTATTCCCCATGGACTTTCATTGGGGTTGGGTTTTGAGGGTTGTGTTTTGAGAAAATCACATACTTTTTTTTCAACTAGTTGCACAATTTTCTCTTGAAAAAAATTGGTTTCCCGATTCATGGCCTGCAGCTTTGCTCGTTCCAATATATTTTTATTTAATTGGAGTTTAAAAAATATAGTGCACTCAGTAATGGTATCAAATAAGGTTTTTTATTACCATAAACAAACAAAAACATTACACCATTTCATCTTGCCAGTGCACCCGTCCTACATCAGAAATAAAGTAGGCCGCAAATTGGTCCCTCATTTGGCCAACTTCAACGGATGACCTGAGAGTGTGCTGAGTGAATTCAGGCAATGGGTTAGGAGCATCATCGTCCAGTTCAAAGGTCGGGTGCTCTTTAGCCATCACAAAGTTATGTAGAACCACACAGGCCTTCACCACCTCATCGACTGTTTCAAGTTTAAGATTAATGGCCGTGCCCAGAATTCGCCATATGGAGACAAGAATCCCAAAAGCACACTCGACAGTTCTTCTGGCCCTGGTCAGCCTGTAATTAAATATTTTTTTGGTGTGGTCCAAGTCCCGGCTGGAGTAGGGTTTCAGTAAGTTTCCGCACATTTGAAAAGCCTCATCGCCAACCATTACAAAGGGCAGTGGCGGAGCTTCGGTGTGAGGAAGAGGCCGTGGCATAGGGAAATTAAATTGGTTGCCATACAACCTCCGGCCCATGTCTGAGTTTTTAAAAGCCTGTGAGTCATTACCACGGCCAAATGCTCCAATGTCCACTGCTACAAACATACATCCGGCATCCGCAATCGCCATGAGTACTATTGAAAAGTACTTTTTGTAATTATAGTACTCAGATCCCGTTCTTTGGGGTTTGATGATCCGTATGTGTTTACCATCAACAGCTCCCAAACAGTTGGGAAAATTGCATACTGTCCAGAATTTGTCAGCAATTTCCATCCACTTTTCAGCGGTGGGCAGGGGCATAAATTCTGGACAAAGAACATTCCAGAGAGCCCGGCAGGTGTCAGCAACAATTCCAGACAAGGTAGAGATTCCAATACGGTACTGGAAGTGTAGTGAAGATAGGGTTTCTCCAGTCGCCAGGAATCTGTGAGCAGACAAAGAAGTAAAATTAATATTTATGTATATTATTTTAAAAAACTCTAAAATAAAATATTAGTACATTCACGAAAACTAATTACCCAAGGTTTTGAATACTAAATTTTAAAAAAAAACATCAGACCGCACCCCTTGGTTTTTAAAACATACCGTAATGTCACCAGTAGCCGTTCCTCAGGAGGAATCGCACGACGGAGCTGTGTGTCCTGTCTCCGGATGGATTGTTGGACACGAGCAAGCAAATCCATGAAACTTTCGTGGGACATCCGGATATAATCTGTAAATTTCTCCGGGTTTGACTGGAGCTCGCTGTAGAGGGTGTGGTATGCCCCACGGCTCTCCCGGAGTTCAACAATCGGATGTATCCACATACGCCACCGTCTTCGCTGCCTCTCTCTCTTCCTTTGTTCATGGCAAGCAACTGCATACGCCTGAGCCATCGCGATGTCCAAATCCAAGTTGAAGTGAAAACTCTTCCAGCGCAGATCCATGGTCACGAGAAGAATCAAGCAAATGTGAAGAATACTGTAGACAGGGTCTATATATTAACATACCACACCCACAATGAAGTCCCATTGGTCTTGTGTGTTGTTGAATGGTTGTTTTTTCTTTTTTTGGGGGTTTTTCCAAAGTCTGTAAAAAAACGCAAATGCACAAAAAACGCATACAAACGCACAAAAACGCTGCATTTTTTTCCTGCATGCGCATAAAAATGCTTGAAAAAAACGCAGCGTTTGTATGCATTTGTATGCGTTTTTTTTATGCGTTTTTTTGCGGGAAAAACGCGCAGCAAAAAAAAGCAAGTGTGAAACTAGCCTTACGGATGACATACCGAGCACTATTTAGGGGTCATTCATCCGTATTATGCATGTAAACTACTGACCGTATTTTGCGTCGGTTAGTGTGACCCCGGCCTTATGAAGAATCCAGAAGAGACTTTGATTTCTTTAAGAATTCTTGATGAATGCATACAAACAGCAGCAGGTAAAAAAGACTTTCTTCAGGCAGGCTGAAAACACATGTGCTTCTAATGAAGCCAAGATGGAGAATGAGACACAGGGAGAAGAAGAAGGAAGTGACATCACACCAGAAGAGGGAGACAGGGAGACAGAAGGCCCCCAAGTCTTAGGTGGGAATAAAGTGGTGACAGCTTCTTTTCCTCCAGGTTCTGCTGCAAGAACATCAGTATCCATACAACCTCGGAGACCGGACTCCGGACCATGCGCTTTAACTTAAGGAAGGGCTCTGCTCTCACCCTTATCCTCAGTTCTCTTCTCCCCATGTTCCATACTAATCTATCTTCCTTCTGGAGAATCAGGCTTTCTCTTGCTCTTTCCCGTGCTGTGGCGCCCCCAGGAGTATGGGCGCCACAGTGGCATTACCTTCCTCCTAGGGAGTGTGATGTCATGCTTTTGGAAGCAATAAAGGGTCTCTCTGTCAGGTAAATACAACACACAGCACAGTTCCCACTCCAGGCCAGCAGAGGGAGCTCTGAACCAAAACTGGGGAAAGAGCTGCTCTCTGGAGGCCAGGAAGGGGAAGTTTAGTTAGTTCGTGTGAGGAGGGCGTAGTGTGTGGATGAGAGGAGAAGAGCTGGAGGATTGAGCAGAGTTCAGGCTCACTTCTAGCGTGGCGCATGGTTCCGGGGTCCGGTCCCGAGAAGTTTGAGAAACTGATGTTCCTGCAGCAGAAACCGGAGGAATAGGAAGCTGTAAATGCTCTGTTCACACATAAGACTAGGAGGCACAACAGCAACGTGTGAGCCAGAAGAAGGAGGATACAGCTGTCTGCCATACGAGGGGGTTCTAAAAGAGAGCAAGCAAGAGGATCTTCAGTGTAACTCAGTACTGCATGTACCTCAGATAAGCGCTAGAAAAGAGACTACACAACTCATCTGCATAGAGAGATTCCTGAGTTGCTTCCAGGCTAGCCAACTCCTGTTCCATCTGCAATCTGGATCCTGGACTTTGCAAAGCAAAGTAAAGGTAAAGGAAACTGCACCCTGTTGTGTCATTGCCTTCTTCCTGCAACCCCCTCAGTTCTGCTACATCTCTGTGCCTAACACTGCACCCTCTTCCTCAACACCTATTCTCACTGCCCTGGGACTACAGCTCTACCTGTGGGGAGCTATTACATCTTGCTGCCTTATACCATCTGTCCCAGAGAATCTGCCTGCAGCGTCGGATTAACCCCTTCATTGCCGAGCACCACAGGTGGCATCGCGTATCATCCACTTATAGACTTTAACCAGCCACGCTTAACCCCTTTTACATGGACGCCCAGGGCCACGGACCGGGTCACCGCTACTGTGACACTTCCCTCTGAGATACCGGCCCAGTACCACACTGCCCTGGCGGGCGATCCACGTGCCAACAGCTCCGACTCACAACAGTTTGCTGCAGCACTTGCTTCCACTCCATCCCTCTCTCGGGATCTTCTCTCTCTCACTGACCCTTTCCTAACATTCTCCCGCTCTCTTGTGCAGTCTAAGCTCCACCCACTTCTCCAGCACCCTTCATGAACCAAAGCAGCTGGCTTACAGGGTGCTCTGCTATTCTAAAGTGTCTGTGCTGGGTGCAGGTGTTGGAGTGTGGTCAGGTGTCTCCACCTTACCTGGATAGTGGGGTACCACACCTCAGAAGGAGGTGCAGTACCTCTGTGGCGACTGAACCCTCAGGGGCACCACATATGTACCAGGGTATCCGCCTTGTAGGTATAGGTTTGCCTTTTTTAACATGATAGATTCCCTTTAAATTATACAAAATGTATAAATGTAATTAGGAATTGTATACTGGTGGCCCTCTGGGGCCGTGTAACTGCAGCATTACTGCAACCTACTAAACTGTTGTAGACGTGTAACTACGTGAACCTGTCACTCATGTGGGAGCTGTAGACCTAAAGCTGGCCATAAACTTATGATGGCAAATGGACCACTGCTCATTCTGCCGTCAGTGATCTCTCCCTTTACCACCTACACACTCCTCTGATACAAGTCGGGTCCTTTAAATTTCAAGCCTTTTTCTCTTCCCTGACATCACATTTCGTCAGGATCAAACAAAAGTAATCAATTGCGTATTTAGGCCTTAAAGGGGTATTCCCATTTCCAAGATTCTATCCCAATAAACAGGGTGGGCCATTTATATGGATACACCTAAATTAAATGGGAAGAGGGTCATGTGACAAACTTATTGAGAATTTCACAGGAAAAACAATGGTGTATCCATATAAATGGCCCACCCATGTTTATCCATATAAATGGCCCACCCTGTATTATCAAATGCCCCTATTAGAAATGTAGCATAGTTCTTATTTGCCATGTCTCTTTCCTCATGTGCAGGGCATTGCTGTAGCCTAGGTTTCCATGGTTACGACCACTAGCAACTAGATAAGTGCCACTATATGAGTGGCCGTAACCATGGATGCCTAAGGAAAGGGACATAGCATCTCAGGAGAACTATACTACCTTTCTAATTGGAGGTATTTGATATTATTATTATTAAACCTACTACATATTGGGGTAGGATCTTGGCGATGGGAATACCCTTTTTTTTAAGGCTTTCCTCACGTGCCCCCATCCCCCTAAATAAATGCCTGTCGCATACAATATAGTTGCACTAAAAAGCTGAATCTGGCCCGATTTTTTGGCTAGTAGTCCGCAGTCTTTTATGCCAAGGGCTCATTCACATTTGCTTATTTTAGATTCGTTTTCTTTTTTTTAAATTTGGCAGTAGATGTTCATGATTTAATTTACATGTCACTTGCAAAAAGAGAAGAAAAAGTGACCTGTAAATATATATTTTACTTTTTCTTTTTTTTTTTTTCTAAAAGGCCCAGCATGTGGCAACAGCTCGGTATTGGTACCATTTTTACCACATAGACGTTTATTTAAGAAAAAAACAAAAAAAAGATTTTTAATTAGTTTAAGCATGCATTTTTTTTTGTTTTTTTTTCATTTGCTTTTCTGCAAAATTGGTTAATGCTTTAACCAAAAACGAATCTACTACATGAAAAATGGTCAACGCTGAGCAAAAGGGTTACAATATGGAGAGAAATGTGGGGGAAAAAATACTGCATTCGACAACACATGCCTGATCCATATTGTCAAGTGTGAGAGTAAAGCCTCAAGACATAGACAGTAGTCCCTGTTGGAACGTCCTACTTAGCCATTGTGCCGCCATATGGTGCTCTATAAATGGTATCCAAAAAAAAAATATGGATGCCATGAAAAAATCCTCCATATGAGACCTAGAGGTGCAGAACTGGCTCTCTAGTTTGGCTATGATTATACAACGCTTTGCTTGTATGGAGCCATAATACAGTTGTGTACACAACACCATACTATATAATATATGAAGCTCAATGTGGGAGTGTATGTACTGTATGTGTGTATGTCCGGGATTGGCATCCGCACCGTCGCAGCTACAGCCATAAAATTTGGCACATTCAAGCAAAAAAGGAAGCACACTGTAGCGCCAAACCATGCAAACATGAAAAATGAATAATGAATTGCATTACTGCATTAGAAATATGAAAAATTGAGAAAGTTTAGTGCATAAAATGGCCAAGTTTATGCGCTAAACTTTCTCAATTTTAACCCCGCGCGTTCCAATTCACCAAACAATTTTACCCCTATCTACAAAATGGGGAAAAAGTGTATGTATGTATTGGCATCTGCACCATCGTAGCTACAGCCATAAAATTTAGCACAGTCACACACCTGGGCACAGAGAGCGTCATAGGCTATGTTGTGAGGCGAAATTTTAACTCCGCGCGTTCCAATTCACCAAACAATTTTGCCCCTATCTACATAATGGGGAAATAGTGAAAGGAAAAGTGTTGGAGGCAAATTGAGAGCTGCCAGATGTGAACAAGGGGGACTTAAAGAATGAGAGCGATGGCGCCAAACAGTATATACCGTACAGTTGCTAAGGTGGGGCCCTGACATGGGATACTCACTACACACGGGGATATGAACACACACACAAAATGCACCACACACTACCACGTGCTTCAACACATATACCACCCTCAGCACACATTTCACCACACATACACCAACCTCGCCACATAAAAGTCCAAACACAAAAGTGGCCACTCAAAACTCGCCACGCTGTCCCAAAGCTGTTTAAAAGATGAAAAATGAGCTGTGATTGGTTGCTATCAGCAACAGTTTTCTTTGTAGGCAGTTGTGGTAACTGAGGCCTATTATTCTTATCATTTCTATGGTGTTATCGTCCGTCTGTAAAGCTGGAAATAACACAATTTATTACCGTGCCAATACAGACCACCCTCTGACACAGACTGCAGGGGGAGCCCAGTATCACACAGGATAGGATTAGATACACAGCTCAGCAGTCAGTATCACACAGGATAGGATTAGATACACAGCTCAGCAGTCAGTATCACACAGGAGAGGATTGGACACATGGCTCAGCAGTCAGTATCACACAGCATAGGATTAGATACACGGCTCAGCAGTCAGTATCACACAGCAGAGAATTAGACACACGGCTCCACAGTCACTATCACACAGGATAGGATTAGATACACAGCTCAGCAATTAGTATCACACAGTATAGGATTAGATACACGGCTCAGCAAGCAGTATTACACAGGATAGGATTAGATACACAGCTCAGCAGTCAGTATCACACAGGATAGGATTAGATACACAGCTCAGCAGTCAGTATCACACAGGCTAGGAATAGATACATGGCTCAGCAGGCAGTATCACACAGGATAGGATTAGATACGCAGCTCAGCACACAGTATCACACAGAATAGTATTAGATACACAGCTCAGTAGACAGTATCACACAGAATAGGATTAGATACACGACTCAGCAGTCAGTATCACACAGGATAGGATTAGATACACAGCTCAGCAGTCAGTATCACACAGGAGAGGATTAGACACATGGCTCAACAGGCAGTATCACACAGGATAGGATTAGATACACAGCTCAGCAGTCAGTATCACACAGGATAGGATTAGATACACAGCTCAGCAGTCAGTATCACACAGGATAGGAATAGATACATGGCTCAGCAGACAGAATCACACAGGATAGGATTAGATACGCAGCTCAGCACACAGTATCACACAGAATAGTATTAGATACACGGCTCAGCAGACAGTATCACACAGAATAGGATTAGATATGTGGCGCCCCTGAGGCTCGGTTGCCACAGAGGTACTGCACCTCCTCCTGAGGTGTGGTGCCCCACCATCCAGGTAAGGTGGGAAGCTCCTAACCACACTCCAACACCTGCACCCCACACCACAAAGTAGTGTAGCAAAGCACCTTCAGCGGCTCCCTGCTTGGAGTATAGCAAAGCACCCATTGGTGGCTCCCTGCTTGGAACACGAAACGTGCTGGGAGGTGGGTGGAGTTGAGTTTACATTAAAAGAGCGAGAAGAGTTTAGGATTCAGCAGTTAGTTAGTAGTCAGTCATTCAGTCATAGGCATTCAGTCATTCAGCCAGTCACTGAGAGTGAGTGAGGATGCAGAAGGACAGAGAGTGAGACAGAGAAGATCCCCGGGAGATGGATGGATGAAGGAAGTGCTGCAGCAGGCCACAGTGACCTGGGTCTGCTGGCACAAGAAATAGACATAGAACGAAAACCTGATTGTTCCATAGAAAGAAAGGATTAGTACAGAATGTGAGGAGTAAAAGACAGAACAGAGGACGTGGGTTAGAGAAGAACCCTGCCTAGGAGTTCTAAGTGCAAGGCCGGGGCCCGGTCCCCGAGGTTGTATGGATACTAATGATCCTGCAGCAGACACCGGAGGAAAAGAAGTTAGCAATACTTTATTCCCACATCAGACTTGGTGGCACAACAGCAACATTGATAGTGAGCTGGGACTAGGAAGCAAGAAGTCCCCGAAGCAGGCTACAGCTGTCTGCCGTACAAGGAAAGTTCATAAGAACATCGGACAGGAGAAACTCCAGTGTAACTCAGTACTGGGAGTACTTCATTTATAGGCGCTATAAGAGGAGACGTTCAGAAAGGCACATGTTGGCGGAGTGTTGGAAAGGAGTATTCCACCTGGCCTGGAGGTTGACTGAGTCCCTGACCTGGAGGACACAGCACAGAGGCAGGCACCTGTTTGCACAACAGACTGTGAGTAAAGCTTTGGAACTACATGCCCTGGTGTCCTCCACTTATTCCTGCGCCAACACACCCGGCACTGCTACATCTTGGTGCCCAACACCGCCTGACCTACATCTCCCCTTGGCCTCCACATCTACACTGCCCTGGGACTACAGCTTCACCTGTGGGGAGCTTTTACATCTTTGCTGCATCATACCATCAGTCCCAGAGGATCTGCATGCAGCGTCGGCTTAACACCTCCTTGCCAAACACCACAGGTGGCGTCACGAACTATTCATTTAATCAACTACAATCCACCATTCAATCTCCCTTTTACTTGGGTGCCCAGGGCCACGGACCGGGTCACCGCTGCTGTGACACCTTTCCCCTTGAGTGACCGGCCCGGTACCGATTACCCCACAGCCCTGGGAGGGTGACCCAGATACACGGCTCAGCAGTCAGTATCACACAGGATAGGATTAGATGCACGGTTTTTATGTGCAATATAATCATTATAATTTGTTATAACTAACCACAGTTGGTTACTATGCCCAGGCAACACCGGGCTCTTCAGCTAGTATAATATAAACGCCAGCAAATCTAATAAATGGATAATTAGATACTCGTGTCCATGGGATTAGCTCAGTATTGTAACTTCATTGATGTAAAATGGGATAAGCTGCAATAAAAAGTGCCGTCCTATGAACAGTGTCTCGGTTTCTTCACACCAATTGCTGTTTTGCACATCGGCAGCAAATAAAATGTTCTTACCACTGACAATTGGTTTAAGTCCGGGATCACACATGCGAGAAACTCGGACGAATCTCGCATGTTAATACCAGGCATTGCCGCCTGCACTTGGGAGCGGAGCGTGCGGCTGCATAGCAATTTGTGATCCTGGCCTAATTTGAAAACTCCCACATCAGGTGTCTGACAGGTTCACTGCCAAGAGGGTTTCTGGGGATTCAAATCAGAAATAATTTCTTTAATGGGAAAAATAGGTATGCATTTATTTTTTGTATTTCTGAATACTCCATTTATTATCAACATTGTGAAGGTTTCTTTGTTTTTTTTTTTTTGTTTTTTTGTGAAGTTGCCTTTTTCATATTTTACTTTATGCAAATAAATTTTGGTTTGAATTCTTGCTGCAAGATGGTTTGTATTCTTGTGTTACCTGGCATTAAAATTCTGGTAATGTCTATTATAAAAATGAATCCCTATCGTATAGCTATCAATGTAGTGTTGGGAGTAAGCAATGCCACAGGAGATAGGGGTTGTGACAAGAGTTGAGCCAATTTTGCAAAATTTGGTTCGGATTACGATCGCCGGCGAATATTGTATTTGCAGTATTCACCAAACGTCAGTGGGTTTAGAGTTGAGCGAATATGTTCGGGACTGATCGTCAAACATAAATTCTGCACGAATAGAGTACAAAAAAGCCATGAATATGGCAAATTCGGATTTGAGGATGGTTTCATATTCTCCAGTTGTAATGCTACACGAGATGGAAAAAGCTGACTATACACATTGGGTAGCCGTGTGCTGAATGTTCGGCCAAAGGCTATCACTCCCGACTCCACATACTTGTGAGTGCTGGGTATTTTGAGATTATCTCCTGTTATGAATGAGTCACCGGAGGAGGAGAAAACAAAAATACAAGCTAAGTCCAGAAAACCGGAGAGGTTGGTAGCTATCGGATTGCAGACCCCTGATCCTATACACCACAACTAACAGTAGCCGTGGGGGGTTCCTATGGTGCCCTAGACCCCTCGTCACAGCCGGAGAACTACATAAGCCTAAAGTAGGAAAGGGGAAATCTAAACTGCCCCAGAGCAGACCCCAAAGCAATAGACAGCCCCCAACATGTATTGTCGGTGAAAAACAGATGAAAACACAAACACAGACAGAAATGCAGACTGAGCAAACGATGGGGCCCAACTAATTAGATAGGACAGGACAGAAAAGATGCTGGCTGCAATCCGCAAAAAACCCTTCCAAAAATGTCCCAACCATCTGATAGGGAAAAAGGCCCTGAAGTCACTAGACAAAAATCACTATATCAGCACTCAGGTATATTCTGAAAACAGAGCAAAGAGATCAACTGATCAGAGACAAAAATGGAATTCAGCCAGTCCCAACCAGGACTGGCTGAATACAAACACTAAGGAAACCAGACAAAATCTCATGGAATATTAGCAGGGCAAAAACTTAGCTTTTAGTAGACAAGAACAAAACTGGATGCAAGAGCTCAGAGCAGAAAGGATCAACAGCAGCCCTGCAGGGCGTCGGCTGCCTTATATCCACTCAGAAATTCCAGATGTCCAATCACACTCCGCCTGTTCAGATGACAGGTTCTTCCCATCCCAATCAATTTCACTACCTCTCTTCACCAGCAGAGGGAGTTCATCAGACATCAAAGGTGAAGGAGAGAATGAACTCACAAAAATCTCCCCTGAGAACAAAAGTATCAGGCATTGCCACTCCACCTGCCCGGTCCTTCTCTCTCCTATCGGGGAAGAGGCGGGAGGTGCCCCTACACAGCAGATGGCCGAGCGATCCTCCCAAAATCTGTGGCTTTGACCGGCTTTCAACTAACGTGTATTGGGGCTGTTATTATTACTGTCTCAAAAAAGGTAATGGTAAACTGTACCTCCCTTCTAATGGGATGGGGTCCCTTTACCTCTATGTAGCCCACCTGTAATTGGAAAGTAACAGTTCAGTGCTCATATTCTGCTACATGTGTAAGCTATTAAAATGAGCCTTTATTAGATTTTAATAACTTCATTATTCACTATTTTGAAGTCTTTTGGGTCCTGATTTATTAAACTGATTTCAGCAGAATTCTGGTGAAGTTGCGCAAAAATATTGCAACATTTGGAGTTTACTTTACAAGCCAGCTATGCCAATATGGACAGGGCATGGCTGCACCCACCTGCATAAAGAGTCTGACTGGGGTACATTGACGGCACCTGAATTGGGTGCATTGTACTCCAGCAATCCTCTTCTTAAACTGGCCTGCACAGCACAGTCTTAATGACTCGTGCCTTCTATTTCATTATTAAAAAAAAAAAATTGTATATAATTTTTTTTTTTCACCAAGCCAAATCTAACCACTATTATTTCAGTTGCCAATACTTGCAGCAGGTCTTTGAAACCAAAATTGGCCAAGATATAAAAGTACATGCGAATAATTGCACTATGCTGGACTTTGGATACACAAACACTGTATTTTTCCAGTTAATGATCTTCACTTGTAGGCTTTCCGTGAATGCTTTATATGTGTATCAATTTTTTTTATTAAAGTTGTGGATCATTTGAATCTTCTCTTTTGTTTGTAGCAATGTAGCAACAAAACTGTTTGGGTATGACACTTGCACACCGCAAATACTGCAGCCATAGGAGACTAGAGACGCACAGACCACAATCTCCTATATTGTGTCTGCCTCAGCTGTGGACTGTGTATTCCCCATGGGGTGTCCAGTTCAACACTGCGGGGGAGTCAGGTGCCATTTTATTGTAGTCCAGAACTGTGCTCTTGGCTACAATTTACACCCCCATATCAACAGCTCACGTAGCTGTCGGTGACAGGAGGTCTGCGCAGTGGTTGTGAGATGTGGTGAGCACAGATCAGGAGCCTGACGCTGTACTAATATCAGGCTATTGAGCAGCTCGGTAGCCTGGGATTAGTCGTACAATGTCAGGCTGCCGACCTGTATTCACTTCAGTATTCAGAGCTCATCATCACGTTGCTGTGCTCTGAACACTGACTCATCTCTGCTCAGTCAGTGTAAAGTCTCATTCAGTTGTCCCTACATTATACATCTGAGTGAGGCTTTACACTGAGCACAGCCATGTATCTAGTCCCATCATGTGTGACGGTCTGCTGAGCCATGTATCTCATGCGGTCACTGAAACGGTGAGCAGCGCAGCTTCAACTAACAGAATCGGTGCTAACGACCGACCTCTGTGTCACTGTCCACTTGTCAATATCACTTTGCCGCCACTAACAAAATGGCTCCTATGCTTCATCCTGCCTTATCCTTTGGCAAACTTCTAGAAGGCGAGGAGTGACGTCTCACACATGGAGCAGATCCCACCAATGTGTACTGCAGTTGCACTATCTCACATTACATTAAATTTTTATGGCAAATATCAGCAGTTGCCCCCCACTCCCTCCAGTTTTTCAAGTTGAAAATATGAACAAAAATTGCTATTTTATACCATTAAAAAATATACGTTTTTGCATTTTTTTTTCCAATTGTTGAGAAAAAATGGGCACATCTAATATATAAAGCTCAAAGTATGTATGTATGTATGTATGTATGTATGTGTGTATGTATGTGTGTATGTCCGGGATAGGCATCCGCACCGTCGCAGCTACAGCCACAAAATTTGGCACAGTCACACATCTGGACCCCGAGAGCGTCCTAAGCTATGTTGTGAGGTGAAATTTTAACCCCGTGCATTTCAATTCACCAAACAATTTTGCCCCTATCTACATACTGAGGGAAAAAGTGTGTGTGCGTCAAGCCCCGCCCCTCATTATGATGTCATAATGCCCCTATTTGCATACTGGGGAAACAGTGTGTGCGTATCAAGCCCTGCCCCTCATTATGATGTCACAATAGTTGCCATGGTGACGCTGATGTCATCATAGGTTGCAAACCCTGCCGCTGCTCATTATGATGTCATAATGGTTGACTATGGGATGGAGGATGTGTGATGGGTATATGGGCACTGGACTATAGGATGGAGGATATGTATGACGGGTATATGGGCACGGGCCTATGGGATGGTGGATATGTATGACGGGTATATGGGCACGGGACTATGGGATGGAGGATATGTATGACGGGTATATGGGCACGGGACTATGAGATTGAGGATGTGTGATGGGTATATGGGCACGGGACTATGGGATGGAGGATGTGTGACGGGTATATGGGCACGGGACTATGGGATGGACGATATGTATGACGGGTATATGGGCATGGGCCTATGGAATGGAGGATATGTATGATAGGTATATGGGCACGGGACTATGGGATTGAGGATATGTATGATGGGTATATGGGCACGGGACTATGGGATGGAGGATGTGTGACGGGTATATGGGCACGGGACTATGGGATGGACGATATGTATGACGGGTATATGGGCACGGGACTATGGGATGGAGGATGTGTGATGGGTATATGGGCACTAGACTATGGGATGGAGGATATGTACGACGGGTATAGGGGCACAAGACTATGGGATGGCGAATATGTATGATGGGTATATGGGCACTCGACTATGGGATGGCGAATATGTATGATGGGTATATGGGCATGGGACTATGGGATGGACGATGTGTATGATGGGTATATGGGCATGGGACTATGAGATGAAGGATGTGTGATGGGTATATGGGCACTCGACTATGGGATGGCGAATATGTATGATGGGTATATGGGCATGGGACTATGGGATGGAGGATGTGTGATGGGTGTATGGGCATGGGACTATGGGATGGAGGATGTGTGATGGGTATATGGGCACTGGACTATGAGATGAAGGATGTGTGATGGGTATATGGGCATGGGACTATAGGATGGAGGATATGTATGGTGGGTATATGGGCACGGGCCTATGGCATGGAGGATGTGTGATGGGTATATGGGCACGGGCCTATGGGATGGAGGATATGTATGATGGGTATATGGGCACAGGACTATGGGATGGAGGATATGTATGATGGGTATATGGGCATTGGACTATGAGATGAAGGAAGTGTGATGGGTATATGGGCACTCGACTATGGGATGGCGAATATGTATGATGGGTATATGGGCATGGGACTATGGGATGGAGAATATGTATGATGGGTATATGGGCATGGGACTATGGGATGGAGGATGTGTGATGGGTATATGGGCACTCGACTATGGGATGGAGGATATGTATGATGGGTATATGGGCACGGGCCTATGGGATGGAGGATAATTATTTGTTATAACTAACCACAGTTAGTTACTATGCCCGGGCAGTGCCGGGCTCTTCAGCTAGTTCCCTTTAAATCTGCCAGATCCATTTATCATCTACTGTAGATTATAAAGGGAATGTTGCTGATTAAATGTAGCCATTAAAATGAACTGTTATGCTCTGACTGGAACTAATTGTTTTTTGTTCTGGCTCTGACCGCCGTGAAGCCTAAATGCCTGTAGGTCCACTCTGATTGTCCCTCGGGATCAGGAAAAAACTTTATTTTTTTAATAAAGCCAATCGGTTCATGTTTTGTACTCCGTTAAGTGAATAAGGTAAAGCAAAGTTCTATGTTCAACCTCCGACCCTTCCTTCTGATGTCTGCTCCTTCTGACATGGATATATTCTCAAGGTCCATACAAGAACATGTCATAACTATTATAGGCATAGTGTGTTTTTTTAACCTATGCATTGTCTTAAGCGTTCTGGGTTGACAAATAACCTGAATAAATGTTCGGCACTCCTCACTAAGGAATTTGGCAGGAGATAGCAGTAATTACATATACTACTACTACTACTTTTTGAAGCTATTTGACTATGGAGCCAGCCTGGTATGTATCTCGACCCATGCGCCAGACCACAGACTATTTAAAAGTTATTTTTTAGCATCTCCATTTGGAATACAAGCAGTGAGCTGAATCCATTTTTTTTCTTTCTTTTTGATGGCTATAACTTAATTACTTAATCAAAGTTCACATTGTGTCATTGTCTACGGTTGGGGGCTTGCAGCTGAAGCCCTAGAAAAACGTTTTCCGATGTTTGTGTTAATGGAGCCATCTACTATATAATAATTCTATCTGTCTGTCTGTTTGCAATGGAAATCCCGCATCGCTGATTGGTCGCGCCCGGCCGGCCGCGACCAATCAGCGACAGGCAGAGTCCGGCCGCAAATTGGTGCGGAGTTCGAACGGCGCACGCCACTGCTACCATCGGGAGATCTGCGGCGTTAGCCTCTTATCTCGCGACGGTTGCCTCGGGTCATCTCCTGCCACACGGATTTGCCACAATCAGCGATATTGGCGTGGAATTTAAAGGGGATCTGTCACCCCATTTTTGGCCTATCAGCTGCAGCCACTGCCATCAGGGGCTTATTTACAGCATTCTGTAATGCTGTGGATAAGCCCCCGATGAAACCTGAAAGATAAGAAAAAAGAGTTAGCTTATACTCACCCCGGCGTTCGGTCCGGTCTGATGGGTGTTGCTGTCCCATCCGACACCTCCCATCTTCATATGATGACGCCCTCCTCCTTGCTTCTCCCTCAGTTCCTGCGCACGCGTACTTTATTGGCCCTGTTGAGGGCAGAGCAGAGTACTGCAGTGCGCAGGCGCCTGACCTCTCTGATCTTTCCCGGCGCCTGCGCACTGCAGTACTTTACTCTGCCCTCAACAGAGCAGATAAAGTACATGTGCACAGGAGCCAAGGGGAAGCAAGGAGGAGGACATAATTGTATGAAGATGGGAGGCGCCGGACAGCGACGAACCACCGCCCCCGCCTCCGGTGAGTATAATCTAACTTGTTTTTCTTATTTTTCAGGTTTCATCGGGGGCTTATCTACAGCATTACAGAATGCTGTAGATAAGCCCCTGATTGCGGTGGCCCCTGCTTATGGGGCAAAAATGGGGTGACTTATTCCCTTTAAATAAACTACATGCATATTCTAGAATACCAGATGTGTTAGAATCGGGCCACCATCTTGTTGATTATAATGAAGTAGATGGAGTCATTGTGTGCTCTATAGGTCATAATTTTTGTCCTCGTATGCCTTTTTGAGGCAGACACCAAGATGGCGTCTTGGTGCCTGCCTCAAATAGGCATATAATAATGCTAATATAGAACACTGACTCTGCCTGCAT